>NC_056729.1:572768110-572928110 GCF_019279795.1 Protopterus annectens
CAGCATTTGATTTTCTTAAATTTTCGTAGCCAAATTAGTTGACATATGTTGTTCCAGTTTTTCCAAAAAGTATCAGTTGCTATGAAATTTGCTTGAATGTTGGCATCACCACGTCTTGGGAGATTCCTTTCTACAAAATGTGGCAAGCACAGTTTATACAATAGCAGTGGGTATGAGGGACCTGCCCTCTCATTGTCTGTTGCTTTATTTGCATTCATTTAAGACCATTTCCATTTGGAGGAACAGTATTCAGTGAAAAAAGAAGCTTGAGTCATGTATGGGTTGTCTTCCAGTTGCATTAATGATTATAGGTACTTTATCCACATACAGTCACTTTGGAACATAGTCAATAAGTGATATGTGAACACCGTCTGTTTTAGAGTGCAGGCAAATATTTAAACTATGTCCTGAGGTTAACAGTGGTGAGAGATAGAGAGAGAGTAGTTGTAACTGGGACTAACAGGTATTCTGGTACAGAAAAGTATAAGTTGCAAGGAAGCATGGACTCATTATATAGGCAGTGCAGATAACTAGTGATATAAGAACCAATGGAATTTGAAAGGAAAGAGTTGGCAGAGAAAGGCATAAGGAATTAATTCTGCTTTATATATATATATATATATATATATATATATATATATATATATATATATATAGATAGATAGATATATAGATAGATAGATATATCTGTCTCCTTTGTAAACAAATAATTGTATGTGATTAATTTATTTTATATTTCGGTGACAGAAACAACTACTGGTACAGTAAGGCAGGATGTATGGTCTGAAACAGAAATTCTGAAAGGTAGACTAGGAGAGCTGTAGTAGTTTACATACAGTGCGTAGTCTAATTGACTCTGCAGTCTGAATCATTGAAACTATCACACACACATTGGTTCATAGGTGAATACTAGGTTGACTGCCCTAAAGGGTCATTTTAAGCATAGACAGTAACCTGAGGTCAGAATCAAACCCTGTACCTTGTGTTTATGAGGCAAAACCTTAATTATTGTCCCAAACCTACCCCCTCATCACCATATTTACTCTTAAACTAAAATTGCATTCATCATTTTGTTCATGTGTCCATGCCAGTAAGTGGTCTATATTATAACATCGAAGTTCAAAAACTTCAAATGTCATAATATTGAACCCTTTAGTGCGAAAGCTGAGGATAGCAAAGCCTCGGAACATCAGAATTTTACCTAGGGTAAGGTTTCGGTGGTCTGTGGCTTCACTATTTACAGCAGTGTTGTGCGATGGTTACAGACTGGGTTTAGGGAAGTGAGCGAACGGAGGTTACGGATTGGGTTCAGGTAAGTGTGGTGCGATGGTTATGGACCGGGTTAAGGTAAGTGAGCGAACGGACTGGGTTAAGTTGAGTGTGTGGTAGTTAAGGACTTTAGGGTTAGGGTGTGGGTGAGGTGAGTGCGCAGTAGTGACAGACTTTAGGTTAGGGGTGGGTTAAGTGAGTTAGGGTTAGGGCGCTGGTCAGGTAAATGTGTGATTGTGTGGATGTTCATCGTGTTTCACTGCTGCAGTCATTGCACTTGGGTTATCCTGCCGTCAGGAGGTCCCGCAGACGGCCAGAGTTCCAAAGTCTTTGTCCGGTGTCAGTTGCTGTCACCTCTTCCCTGATGTCAGTGTGCCAGGGGTATATAAGATGCAGCTAACGCCATTTTCTTCAGTCTTTCCGCGTGGTGCCCGAAGCAAAAGCAGTTCGCAAGTGCCGGTCGGCCGACTCCTGAGACTGAGATTTTCAAATTCGAATTTCAGAACCGAAGTCTTCAATAAAGCTAAGTACACCGTTGGGGGAACTTTTTCTTGCCTAAGACCGATGTCAGTAAAAGTTAATAATTATATTTCTTGTGGGAAGCAAATACCTCATAAGGATTTTCACTCTTACTGTATTCCATGCCTAGGCCCAGACTAGTTGCCGGTTTTGTGCTAGATTTAACAAGCGCTCTATTAAACGTCGGTTTGATTTTGCTCGCCATTATTTTGGCTGAAGGTTCAATTATACCATGCCGTTGGAACAACCGATGACCGGAATATACAAAAAATGCAAAGACAAAGATAATGACAGGCATTCGAGGTCCAAAACTGATGAGGAAGCCTCTTCTAGGCCAGTCGCTGGTTTGCCGCTTCTCAGTGAGGTGCATTTGCAGCCCCTGACACCCGCTACCTCAGAGCCACAGGCTGCATCCGACTCCCACGTGGAGATTTCTGGGCCTCTGGAAACTCAAGGTATTGGGCCTGCGGAAATTAACCCCTCAGATTGGTCCGGAGCCGCTGAGCAGGCATTGGCTTCTAAGGGTGTTTTCAGACCTTTACAGCTTACCATCAAAACAACAACCAAGTCTAAAACTTCATTAAAGACAAAGAAACAAGTACAGCATCCACCTGGACAGGCCTCCATGCCTAAAAAACAGATGCTGAAAATGGCCGAAGACCTAATTACTCTGATCAGGGGTTCCCATCCCCCTCCTGATAAAAGGCCTAGGCAGGATACAGACTATGATTCCTCTGACCAGGTTTCCATTTCTTCTGATTCCTCTTCAGTCCAGGGATACTCTTTACCCCCCTATGAGGACTCTGATGCTGAAGAATCTATCCCTTCAGCCTCTCATCCTGAGGAATACTCTTTTGGGGAAACTTTACATACCATGAGGGAGCATTTCTATTGGGAGAGCCAGGATTATTCAGAATCCAAGAAAAGGCTCAGAGATTTTCTCGTATTGCGTCAACATAGGCCCCTTGCTATTCTGCCTGTGTTAGATATTGTGGATGATGTGTTCTCTGAATCCAGTTTAACCCCTGATTCTTTGCCCCCAGCACCAGTCAAGCCAGATAGGCACTACAGAGTCCCTGACTCTCCTAAATTTCTTTATAAAAACCCTGCTGCTGACCCAGAAACTATTTCCCAGGGTCCCAAAGGGGTAAAGGCTTCCACTGCTAAGAATCCAGTTCCCTCTGACAGGGATTCAAGAGCATTATATAGATGGGGGAAGAAAGTTTACACTTCTGCAACTTTTGCAGTAAGGGCTTTAACGTGCCAGTTCCACATGCTTAAATACCAGCAATATTTAATGCCTCTGTTAAAACAGAAAATGCTTACAAGTTCAGAAAGTCCTGACTACAAGGAGATGCAGGATTTATTGCATGCAGCTGAGCAAGTGTGAAAGCATACTCTGCAATGTGGTTTTGATTCATTAGAGGCTTCTTGAAGAGCCGCAGTTACAGGCTCTGTGATTCGAAGGCATGCTTGGTTAAAAGAATAAGGTTTACCTGATCATGTTAAGGCAAAATTATTGGATGCTCCTTTACAGCATGATATCTTGTTTGGTGTTAAGGCAGAAGAGGTATTAAAGAAAATGGAGGATAACACAAAATCTATGCAAACAGTGAAGGATTTCTTATAGGTACAGCTACCTCGATTTAGCAGAAATTGGCCTTCTAAAAATTGGTCCTTTCCAGTGTCAGACAGACCACAAAGAGGCAGATACAGATGCCCAAGAGGCAGATCTCAGCCCCAAGGCTCTTACAGACAATGACAGTGGGGTGCATCTACCCCAAAAGGAGGAGAAGACAAGTCACAACCTTATAGGAAACAGTCCCAATGACTTCCCCCTTCACATGCCAAGCACTTACCTTTTGGCAGCTCCCTTAGGGGGAAAACTAGCTCTTTTTTCACAAAATTGGCATATAATCACCCAAGACAAATGGGTTCTGGACATTGTGTCTCAAGGTTACAGGTTCCACTTTCACACTCTACCAAGGTCAAAAGGAATGCCAGACCTGCCACAAAATCAATGGGCAGAGGCACAAAAGCAAATTTCAGCCCTCATGGACATGAGAGCTATTCAAAAAGTGCCACAGCAGGAACAAGGACAAGAATTTTACTCAAGACTTTTCTTGGTCCCCAGAAAGGACAAAGCTTGGAGACCCATACTGGACCTATCCACTCTAAATACTTACCTGGATATTCCGAAATTCAAAATGTTGACACTACAGCAACTTCTTCCCATGCTGGGCAAGAAGGCTTGGCTTGTTACCTTGGACCTCAAAGAGGTATACCTGCATGTCCCAATCAGACAAAACTGCAGACGATACCTCAGATTCATAGCTGGCACCATGCATTACCAATTCTCTGCACTGCCCTTTGACTTATCCTCTGCGCCCAGGGTCTTCACAAAATGCCTGGCACCGGTAATTGCATTTTGCAGACAAAAAGGAATTCAAATATATCCCTACTTGGACGACTGTCTTATTCAAGCAGACAGCAAGGACATCCTTCTACAGCATCTGGCATTTGTAAAAAGACTGCTCATTTGCCTGGGGTACACAGTAAACGAAAAGAAGTCAAAACTAGTGCCCTCACAAGAGATAATATTCCTGGGTGCAAGCTTAAATACAGTGGTCCAGATGGCTTATCTCACGCCAGACAAACAAAGGCATCTGACTCAGTACTTTCAACTGATGGCAACAAAGACCCAACTCCCTGCAAGAAAAATTCTGCAGGCCTTGGGGTACATGGCATCCTGCATACTACTAATACCATATGCCAGACTGCATATGAGGAAATTACAATGGTACCTAAAAAGTGTTTGGACTCAACACTGTCACAGTTTGGAAACAATAATACCACTTATTCCCTGCCTACAACAGGAGTTTCAATGGTGGGCACAGGCATGTCAACACAACAAGGGACAGCCTTTCACTTTACCCACAGCCAGGCAAACACTAACAACAGATGCTTTGGATTACGCCTGGGGAGCACACATGGCAGGAAAATGTATTCAGGGCAAGTGGGCCGCAGACCAAATGCATCTTCACATCAATCAAAAAGAGATGCAAGCTGTACAAAATGCCCTAACTGCTTTCAAGGACCTTCTGCATCCAGGACAACTATTACTAAAGATGGACAACACCCCAGTTATGTGGTAGATAAACAAGCAAGGGGGCACTCATTCCTATCCCCTCTGCAGACAAGCCATGACTTTGTGGAACACAGCACTGGCTTATCAAGTTCATCTGCAAGCACAATTCCTGCCAGGAAAGAAAAATACTCTGGCAGACGACTTAAGCAGAAACATCATGGATCCTCACAAATGGAAATTAAATTCACAAGTATTCAGCATGATAACACAAAGATGGGGGTGCCCAGACATAGATCTTTTTGCCTCCCCTCTGAACTGCCAACTACAAAAATTTTGCACAAGGACTTACCACACACAAGCATGGAAAGTGGACGCTCTCTCGTTCAGCTGGAAAACCCTAAAAGTTTATGCCTTCCCACCACTGCCTCTCCTTTCAAAGGTATTTCTAAAAGCCAGACAAGAAAGGCCAAAAATTATCCTGATTGCCCCAGACTGGCCATGCCAGCACTGGTACCCAATCTTAAACAACTTGGCTCACGACCCAGCATGGATTTTACCTCAAATCCCCCATCTTCTGACTCAACAAAACAATCCTGCACAGCCAGCTCAAAACTTTAAACCTGGCTGCATGGCAGATTACTTAGCCAAGCAACCAACACCTCTCTCTAAAGCTGTTATGGATGTCATTTTGGAGGCCAGGAGGCCCAGCACCAGGAAATCCTATTCAGAAAAGTGGAAGAGATTCTGCACCTGGAACCAGGCTCAAAGCTTTGACCCTCTTGTTCCAAATATTCCTCAGATTCTACAATACTTAACTGAGATGCTGGACAAAGGCCTATCCTTTTCATCAATTAAGATCCACGCCTCTGCCATTTCAGCTCATTACAACACAGATCCTCCTATTTTCTCTCATCCATTGCTAAAATAGTACCTCAGAGGGGCCAAAAACATAAGACCGCCCCGGAGAGCACCAACACCAACTTGGGACCTCAACTTTGTCTTGGAAAAACTAACTTTACCTTCTTTTGAACCAGCCAATTCAGCAGGATTAAAATATGTGCCATGGAAAACTGCTCTGCTTCTGGCAATAACCTCAGCACGAAGAGTCTCAGAGTTACAGGCACTAACGGCAGTGGAATCTTTCATCATTTTTCATCAGGACAGGTTTTTTTTAAGAACAAACCCTACATTTATACCATAGGTGGTATCCAGTGTGGCTCTTAACCAAACTATTCACTTGCCAACATTTTATCCAAATCCCCAGAATAAAGGGGAGAGACTTCTGCACTCATTGGACATACACAGGCAGTTATGCTTCTACTTGGACAAAACAAAAGCTTTCAGGAAAACTGAGCAATTGTTTGTAGCATATGCTGCAGGATCACAGGGAAAGGCTATTTCAAAGCAGGCCATCTCAAAGTGGATAGGACACTGTATCCATTTCTGCTACAGACAGCATGGAAAAACTGTACCTAGCAACATTAGGCCACATTCCACCAGGGCTACAGCCACTTCAACTGCCTACCTTAGAGGAGTACCTACCAAGGATATTTTGGAAGTTGCAACTTGGAGTTCAGTGCATACCTTTACCAAGCATTACCACCTGCCTATTAACTCTAAATCCAGAGCTGGCTTTGCCACTGCAGTGCTGCAGGGCCTCATAGCCACCCCGAATGCTTTATAGAACGAGCCACCCAACCTCAGCTTTGGGATTCAACCCAAGTGTAATGACTTCAGCAGTGAAACACGATGAACATAGTACAGTTTTGTACCTACCATAAATGTAGATGTTCGAGTGTATTCACTGCTGCAGTCCAGGTTACCCACTCTCCATCCCCACTTTCTTAGCTGGGACTTATCTATACCTTTCTACCTATAAGGGTTGGGAGGGTGGCCTAATGGTTAAGGTGTTTGCCTTACAAACACAAGGTGCAGGGTTTGAGTCTCACAAGGGATAATTGGCTAGGCTTAAAATGGCTCACAAGGGTAGTTAGCCTAGTACTAATCTATGAACCTATGGACCTATAAACCTACGTGGTGTATTTGCTTGTAACTGAAGGTATTGCTTTTATTTTTTATGTATGTTTTATTAGCAATATGTGTTGCCTACCTATTTGGGGGCACCTGACATCTGGGGCAAGAAAAACTGAAGAAAATGGCGTCGGCTGCATCTTATATACCCCTGGCGCAGTGACGTCAGGGAAGAGGTGACAGCAACAGACGCCAGACCAAGACTTTGGAACTCTGGCCGACTGCGGGACCGCCTTACGGCGGGATAACCCAAGTGTAATGACTGCAACATTGAATACACTCGAACATCTACATTTATGGTAGGTACAAAACTGTACTATGTGAGGGTTAGGGTGGGGTAGGTGAGTTAAGGTTAGAGAGCGGGTAAGGTGAGTGTGCGATAGTAAGGGACCTTAGGGTTAGGATTGGGTTAAGGTAAGTGGGTAGTTAGTGGTGTATGTCTGGTTTATTGTAGGGTTTTGTGAAGTGTATGTGTGTGGATTATTTATTTTGGTGTGCTTGAGTTGTCTGTATGTTTGTCGGAACAGCCAATTTTTTTCCCTGGGAAAAAAATTCGCTATTCTGATTGTTCGGTTTTCTGGTGTTTCGATTGAATGGGGTCGATATTATAACATTCGATGTTTTTAGACTTCGATGTTATAATATAGACCCCCAGTAAGTATGTGTATATATGTATATATGCATATATAAAATAATCCCTGCATATACAAGCACCTATGGAGATTATTGAAATTGTGCTGTAGAATGACAATTCATAGGTTTAGTAAATATGCAGCGAGTATCTTGGAATATATTGTTTTCAAAACATACTATATCTTAATATTTGGAGTGATAAGTAGAAAATTGGACTAAAAAGGCATGCTTAAGGCCCTAACATGGAAACATGCTGGGAGAATCTGTAGGTGCTTGTTTTGAAAACTTCAAGTATAACTCAAAAATGTGTTGGGAGACCTAGCACATTTCTTTGAAAACAAACTCATCACATTAATACAATTAAGCCAAAACTACTTAAAAAATCAAAAATATGAAAACTGTACCTTTCAATTTCTTTGCTAAAGAATTCTATACAAACCCACATTAGTGGGAGCACAAAGGCCCAAGATCAGGTACAATTTTTAAATGTTATTCCAATTAACTTAAAATTTTAATAGAACAACAGGTTTTGCATCAACATGAAACACTAATCTTTGACTTTATTGATGATTATAACCCTCATTGATTTACCTGAATATCAAAACATTTATAGAGTACAGTGCAAAAATATGAGGCAAATTCAGGCACATTCTACAAAAACAAGGCAGTTAGTAGCTGTGTGTTTCATCAAAGTAAAAACATAGGGAAAATGCAGAGAACAGTACCCTTATCATCTACAATAATTGTTGTGGGAAACTGTGTCCCCTACAGGACAGAGTACCTAACCCCGACTTTATATATAATCCCAAAGCTAACCCTAACTGTAATCTAAAATAAGACCTTGTCCCTAACCACAACCCAACCCCCAACACTAACCCTTAAATCTCTAATGCACAAATAGTACAGCAGTCACATTTAGCCAAATGGCATTTCAGTATCTTCCCACAAATCACAGTATCTCAAAGGGTCTGAACTCAATTTTTTTAACTGTCTGCAGATAAGAAACCCACTTCCCATTCTAGGATAACATTACTGGAATGTGAAGTATCGTCTGTATCAGATTCCAACATGCTAGTAACTTCACCACTGTAACCATATGGACAAAATCCATAAAACCCAGTAAGTTAAGACTTGTACTGCAGTTCTAAAGCATTTTGTAATGCCTTTTTGGGGGGGGGGGGAGCAACATGAACCCACTGAGACATAAGAAAGTCTCCTGCTTTATAAAATAAAAATATATGATATAAAAGATTATTGGTTGAGTAATGCAAAACCTTCTACAAAGTCACACTATGTTACATGAGATGAAAATCTATCATCCTTGTTCACATTGAGATAACTGCAACCACACAGCCCTTCTTAGTAACACAATAATATAGAGGTTTGGTCACCTGCCATGTCAGCAACACCCATGTCATTGAAGGCATCAGTTGGCAGAAATATGTTAGACTGATGCAGAATTCCAGCAGCTATCATTGAATGCAGAAACAGTACTGAGAATGACAGGCTGACTAACAAACATGGTGTAGACTGCCCATAAGCATTTGTAGTGTATCACAAAGGTGACAGGCATGGGAATGTAAGTAACGTTTGAAGGAACGGTAATGCATGGGTGACCCCATGCATCTTCCCTTCTACAAATGTCACATACATTGGCATGCCTTGCAGCTTGGTGGCATGGTGTACCACCACACTTTGTGCATGCATGGTTTATCTGTACTAGTGGCATGGTGTACCACTGCACTGTCCACACCTATGATTTATCTGTACTAGTGGCATGGTGTACCACCTCACTTTGCACACCTATGATTTATCTGCAGTAGTAGCATGATGTCCCACCACACTTTGCATACCTGTGATTTATCTGCATTAGTGGCATGGTGTACCACCACACTTTGCACACGTATGGTGTATCTGTACTAGTGACATGGTGTACCACCACACTTTGCACACATATGATTTACCTCGACTAGTGGCATGGTGTACCACCAGACTGTGTACTTGCATGGTTTATCCATAGTAGTGGCATGGTGTACCACCACACTTTGTACATGCATGGTTTATCTGCACTAGTGTCATGATGTGCCACCACACTTTGTACATGCCTGGTTTATCTGCACTAGTGGCATGGTGTACCACCTCAGTTTGCACACTATGATTTATCTGTACCAGTAGCATGGTGTACCACCACACTTTTTACATGCATGATTTATCTGTTCTAGTGGCATGGTGCACCACCACACTTTGTACATGTATGGTTTCTCTGTACTACATCTGTTGGTCAGACTCTCAATCTCTGTACTGTAGGGACCTGCATTTACCAAATTTATTTTCACCAACTGTTGATTTTGGAATTCTATCTTTACTGACATCTGGCATGGGTGTCAGCAACTAGTTAGGTTCCCAAACACCCTCATTACCTAATACAATCTGTATGCTTCTTTTTGCATACTTAAATACAGTTAAGCCTTACAAATGAAACTTAATTTATTATTATTTTTTCTTCCATTCACCTTTATTGACTTATCACTTGTGACATAGGCAAATTTACATTCATATAAAAGTAATCACACTATAATTAACATAAATATCTCAATCTCTGTACTGTAGGGACCTGCATTTACCAAATTTATTTTCACCAACTGTTGATTTTGGAATTCTATCTTTACTGACATCTGGCATGGGTGTCAGCAACTAGTTAGGTTCCCAAACACCCTCATTACATAATACAATCTGTATGCTTCTTTTTGCATACTTAAATACAGTTAAGCCTTACAAATGAAACTTAATTTATTATTATTTTTTCTTCCATTCACCTTTATTGACTTATCACTTGTGACATAGGCAAATTTACATTCATATAAAAGTAATCACACTATAATTAACATAAATATTATACTTCACATATATTGTTACATATCTTATAAACTAAGCAGCATTACATAAATTATTTAATTCCTGCCTTTTTTATTAAGCAATCACTTACTACACAGGCAATCATACATTTATATAAATAAAAACAAACCACACTGGCACAACCCTAGTTGCAAGCATTTTACATCACAGACCATACTGAGACACTCATAGTTGCAAACATTATACATCACTTATACTCTACCCAATCTTTTTCAGTCAGACTTTACATACAGTACCTCATTTAAGTCCTGCCACCTTTTGAACCTCATTCCTCTCTTGTATGTATTGTAAATTAAAAACTTAATTTAAAAATAGTAAATGTCTTTTACTATGCTTGTAATTATTTTTTACCCATCTCACAGATGTGATTATCTTTGTCTTTAAAAGGTCAGATTTGAAACTGAACTTCCTGTCACATAGGTTTACAGATGGTCTGGGATGCATTTTAGAGCATTTTCTCAACATTTTATTCCAATGGTGGCCTAAGACATCATGAAAAAGAAAAAAAATCAGTCTTATTTTTTTCTTTCAATGAAGACATAAGTTGTGCCCAAGCTTAATATTCAAAGCTGACAAAATAGTTGCTTACAGTAAACTAACAAGCCAGTAGTTATGGGAATACATAGGTCTTATCTGGGAATACTGCCTGACTCCCTAACCCCCCACAAAAAACAGTCACTGCCTATGTATCACTTTGGTGTTAGACTGGGATGAAAGCATAGGTTTGAATTGCCTTAGTCATATATTTCAAGTAACTGCTGATATACATACACATAGTATGTTCTTCACCCCTAACCCTGCCTGAAAGGCAGCCACATGTATATGTGCCTGATATGTGGTTATGAGAAAGATTTCAGTAATATATTCTAATTTGTTGCTGCTAGACAGTACTCCACTCCTACACAAGCTATAGTAACCTTCTTTGTACACCTCTGAGCTCTGTGAGAAACATTGCTCTCAATTCAAATACAAGCTATTATGACTTCGTGTGCACACCTCTAAGGTTTGACTGTGATGAAAATTAAAGTTGTAATAACCACACAATCCCCAGCCCCTCATAACCTATAGCAGCTTTCTATACACACACACATTTGAGCAGAGCTGGTTTTGGAATGGGTGTGGTTGAAAACAGAGTCTATTATCAGATTTATCCTAAAAGGGTCATATCTCAGCACCGTTCAGGTTAAACAGTGCATTCAGAAAATTGATACAATTTTCTCCAACCATCAGCAGCTTTTGTGGAGGTCCCCACAGAGGCAAGGATGATTAAGGGAGTCCCCATTATCCATTTAGACAGTCTGGTGAGTGGGGGCCGCCAGACTTCAAGAATATCTAAGTGTCTGAATGTGCTGTGATATATTTTATGTCTTACCTTTGAAATATAATTACTTATTAGCTACATTTTTTACTGATACACACACACACACACACACACACACACACACACACACACACACACACACACACACACACACACACACACACACACACACACACATTGGCATAAGCCATAGCAGTACTACTTTTGTACTTATTTCAGCAAATAGCAGCACATTGTGCAGCACTGGTACTGCTACATGAGATCAATGGATGTTGTTTAGCAGTCGCCATACAGCAGCAGAGATGTCACTTTTATTTACTTAATTGAGGAATAATGCATACTTGTCACTGTCCCTGATTTCAGAGATCGTCCCTGATTTTGTTCATACTTTTCCTTTGTAAAAAGTTTGATTTGCTGGTAAATCTTTCAGGATTACAGTCGATCAATCCAGACATCTGAGTTTTGTACTTATTGTCCAAAAATGCATGGTGATGCAAAAGGTGTTATTCAAGTAACTTTTTAAGTGAAGCAGAATAATATTTAAATGTATTCCTGATTCTGAGCCTTTATTTTATTATTTTTGGGATTACACCGAATTTTTAAGCAAAGAAATTGAGAGTTATAATATCTGGTGATCTGGTTTTATTTATAAAACTACCTGAAAGAGAAAACTATCCCTGATGATCAGAAGCATCAGATCTTCTTAAAATGCAAAGTTTGTATTGAGATAAAGGGTCTATATTAGAAACTCAAAGTTATTGAACTTCGAATACCATATGGTTGATACCATACGATCGAAGTTCAGTAACTTCTAATACATACTAAAAAATGAAAGAAAGCTAAAGTAAGTGCTGTAAGCAGGGAGGCAAGCCCCCTGCACCCCCCTATACCCCCCACTACTTATTTATACCAACTCAGAGATCGCACTTCAGTGCACTACAGTGCAGAAATGGAAAATTTCCATTTCCTACACTATAGCATAATCTCGGAGTTGGTATATTTAAGTAGCGGGTGGTGTGGGGGGAACAGCCCCCCACGAGCGGTGTGCAGGGGGGCTTGCTCCCCTGCTTAAAGCACTTAGTTTGCATTTATTTCATTTTTTAATTTTTTTATTACTCATTCAAAGTTACTGAACTTTGATCATATGGTGTCGACCATATGGTATTCGAAGTTTAGTAACTTAAAGTTTCTAATGTAGACCCAAGATAAGTCACTCTGGGTTGCTGATCTCTCTAGTGCTTATATTGCTCCTGTTCATTATCAGCTTTATCCTAACAGGGTCATAACACAGCTCTGCTCATGTTAAAGGGCATAACTAAGACATTAATAAATGTTTTTCTTCCTCATTTTTTCCCAGTCAGCAGCAGCTTTTGTGGGGCCGTGCACAGTCATAGGTTCATAGGTTGGTACTAGGCTATCGGCCCTAGAGCCTTTACAAGCCTAGCCATAACAATTCCCTGGCTATTTCTTCCCACACTATTTACTTCTCTGGACCCCTGCCTAGCAGGGTGACTGATGTTATCCCCGGGGTGAATTTCCTTTCTCCCATCCAATCATCAAGGTTCCTTTTGAAGAGGGCCAATGAGGCACTCTGCTTGACATGTATGAGCAGTCTATTCCAGAGTCTGGGGAGTTTCTGGGTCAGGAACCTATCCCTTCAGCATGTTTTGTTTATTGTGATGACAAGGTTTAGATCCCTGGAGCGTGTGGCTCTGTGGGATTGGAATTTCTTTAAGTGTAGCATGTCCAACAGCTCTAGGTTTGACATGGCCTTGTATGTTAAGCAGAGATCGCCTCTGAGTAGACGATATGCGACAGAGTATAGCTGGAGTTTTTTAAGGAGGTCAGCATAGGGCATCTGCTTTAGGCCTGTGATTCTTTTAGTGAGGTATTTCTGCGGCCTTTCCAGTTGTTGCTGATGTCTTGAGAGGTACATACCAAATAGGGCATTGTATTCTGTAATGGGTCTAATGAGGGATGAGTACAGTGGGACTCATGGGGAACAGGGGGCCCCCAGCGACCGCAGGGTTCACTGGTGCCTAAAGTTAGCTATGTAGACTGGAGAACCCTGAAGCTAAATGGATTGTGAGGCTACAGGCAGATAAGCTGCCTGAACTTAATTCATCTGTACCTTTAAAACCTGCACTAAAAAAGTGAAGTATACATCAGTAATTGCCATTTATACTTGATTGGTTAATTGTTTATCTTTGTATTATATAAGGTGTTGTGTTTTTATGGTGTTTTTATGGATCTGATGAAGCACTAGGTGTGAAAGCGCTTATCCTTTGGAATAAAGTCTCATTTGTTTTTATCAGTTTTGGTGGCAGCTTGGTTCTTGTGGAACATTTATCATATTTTTGTATTGAGCTGCTTTTAGCTGTTGGTTATATTTTTTATTCTACAGTTTCCATAATGTGTAATGTTAGATAGAGGTGTATCCCTGCCCCAAACATGCAAGTGTTGTGAGTTTCCATAATGTGTAATGTTAGATAGAGGTGTATCCCTGCCCCAAATATGTGAGTGTTGTGAGTTTCCATAATGTATAATGTTAGATATAGGTGTATCCGTGCCCCAAACATGCAAGTGTTGTGAGTTTCCATAATGTGTAATGTTAGATATAGGTGTATTCCTTGCCCCCAACATGTGAGTGTTGTGAGTTTCCATAATGTGTAATGTTAGATATACCTGTATCCCTGCCCCCAACATGCAAGTGTTGTGAGTTTCCATAATGTATAATGTTAGATATAGGTGTAACCCTGCCCCAACATGTGAGTGTTGTGAGTTTCCATAATGTGTAATGTTAGCTATAGGTGTATCCCTGCCCCCAACATGCGAATGTTGTGAGTTTCCATAATGTGTAATGTTAGATATAGGTGTATCCCTGCCCCAACATGCGAGTGTTGTGAGTTTCCATAATGTGTAATGTTAGATATAGGTGTATCCCTGCCCCCAACATATGAGTGTTGTGAGTTTCCATAATGTGTAATGTTAGATATACCTGTATCCCTGCCCCCAACATGCAAGTGTTGTGAGTTTCCATAATGTGTAATGTTAGATATAGGTGTATTCCTTGCCCCCAACATGTGAGTGTTGTGAGTTTCCATAATGTGTAATGTTAGATATACCTGTATCCCTGCCCCCAACATGCAAGTGTTGTGAGTTTCCATAATGTGTAATGTTAGATATAGGTGTAACCCTGCCCCAACATGTGAGTGTTGTGAGTTTCCATAATGTGTAATGTTAGCTATAGGTGTATCCCTGCCCCCAACATGCGAATGTTGTGAGTTTCCATAATGTGTAATGTTAGATATAGGTGTATCCCTGCCCCCAACATATGAGTGTTGTGAGTTTCCATAATGTGTAATGTTAGATATAGTTGCATCCCTGCCCCAAACATGCTAGTGTTGTGAGTTTCTATAATGTGTAATGTTAGATATAGGTGTATCTCTGCCCCCAACATGTGAGTGTTATGAGTTTCCTTAATGTGTAATGTTAGATATAGGTGTATCTCTGCCCCCAACATGCAAGTGTTGTGAGTTTCCATAATCTTATTCTCTGCAATTAAAGTATTTCCTCTTAAGATTAATATCCAAAAGGTATCTCTAAATATATATTTATAAATATATGTATGTATTATAAATTACCTGTATTCATGTTGAGTAGAGCTAAAATGTATGTAATCTGTATCTTTAGCCCTTATCATTACTGTGTAGTTATTTCAGTATAAATATTGGAACTCTGTTCTATTTTTTTTATTATTATTTATATCTATAATACAACACATATAGAAAGGTGGGCAGTATTCTACAGCAGATGTAATCAGAGACTTCAACAGAACAAACATGAATTCAGGATGACAAGATGCAATAATCTACAATATATCCCTAATTTGTAAGCAGTAAGTACTTTCTAATGATGGCATGTGTGTGTCTACAGAGAGTCTCATTTAGAAATACGAATTAAAATATCACTGAATGTACAGTCGTTTAAACCTAGTGAATAAAGAGCCTCCGGATTAACAGTCCACAGCTGTTCCTTGTGGCTCAATATGCAGTGCTTTAGATAGTTATTAGAACCAGGATATTAACGTTATCAAATTTAATAAACATATATTTGACTGAGGATACTCTAAACTGTGTTTGATAAGGACAGTACATTTTCTGAAGCATCTGAAATCACTGATATGAAAAGAAAATCTCTATTTCCAGATGCAAGATATTTGTCCAACATAGAATGTATTACGTGTACAAACTGCCACAGAACCTATTACATTCTGCATGTGATAAGTGCCTGAATTTCAAACATTTTGACACAATTCCGTATGTGTCATTTTTGGTGATGTATTCTGACTTCTGAATTTAGAAAAGGAAAAAAATATATGTTAGTAGCTGTCTTCTTTTAAGAAGTTATATCTCATTAATAAACATTCTACTTTAGGTGATACACCCAGGAGAAGAGTTGGCAGCTGTTCTATTTTCCAAATATATGTATAAATCAAAGTTTTTCTCCTTGTGAATACATAAAAAAACTTTGGAAATTCACAACTTAAGATATACCGAAGTTAATGGACAATGTATGTTTGCACATCCAGCAAATTGTATATTGAATCCACTACTTACACATGAAAACAAATAATCTCTCTTCATGTGAGTGAGGGCAGGTACTGCAGAACCATATGTCATTTTCAAACACAGTTTAGAGCATCCCTCAGCTTGATTTCTGATTATTACATTAGGTATGATTCATTTCTCTGGTTCAAAAAACTATATAAAGCACAGGATATTGAGTCATGAGGACCAATTTGGGGTTATTACGTTTAGGGCTCTTTATCCATCAGTTTTTAAATGAATGTTTATAGAGTTAGTCATATATCAATACACATTTCTTCTTTGTTATCAGTTTTCTCCTTTTGACTAGCAGGTGTTATTTTTTTTCCACCAGGGGATGAAGTTCTAGAACAATTTACATATGTGTATTTGAGATAGCCTTTAAACATTAAAGTACTTCATATATTCCATTACTTGTCCTTAGCGGTTTTCTTTAAATTATTAATATATTATCGGACTTCACAGTAATGACCGGTCTTTATAATTTTATTAATGTAACACTCTTCATTGTGGCACAAAAATATTAATGTGTTGTGCATACAGCTTAATAAGCATTTATAGTTTAAATTACTTTTTATGGTAGTAGGCTACTTTATTTATTCATTCATGCTAATTGCTGTAGTTTTAGGTCCTATCTGTTCTTCATCTCTTAATTGCTTTTATTCATTTATGGTTAAATCATGGAACTGGGTCATGTGATATGAGTTGCATAATTTATTGTTATTGAAAGGGCATGGTTTTTACTATAACATTGAGAAGGTGAGATGGGCAGAACTGCAATCTGCTGTTTATGTATTTGCTGAGCCTAATATATAATGGTTTACTTAAAGTGAGTGCTGGGTTTCTTCATGTAAACATACTTTGCATTGTGCACTGTCTGAGTTATGTGCAAACTGCTGACAGGTATATGTGTGTGTGTGTGTGTGTGTGTGTGTGTGTGTGTGTGTGTGTGTGTGTGTATATGCCTATGTGTGTTACTAACAGGCAATAAGCACTTAGATTGAAACACATTACAAAAATGCAGCACATTGACAACACTGTTGAATGAAAAGAAACATCACCAAAAGTACATTGACTGGGAATGAAAACCGATGGTATGTTTTTGCCAAAAAGAAGAAAAAACCATTAAATTGCAAAGAGAATCTATCAGAATAGTGGTACCCTCAGGGAAAGGGTGTTCTGTAACCTAATGTTTAGGGCTGAGGTTAGGATTAGCACACGAGTAAGGTACAGCAGGGGTTTGCGTCCCTGCATCCCCTTACTGGTGTAGTAACCCTTATGCCACCTCTGCTGATAACCCCAACCTACCCATTACTTTATTAAACATTCTCCTTAACAGTATCACTAAAAAAGACACACACACACACACAGACTGCACATATACCAATACCCCACAACAATACAACATTTATCTTCTTCCCTAACCCTCGGTCTAACACTAACCCATGAACACTCACACATACAAACTTAGTCTTAGTGCCGAAACTCTCTGTATACCTGTAACTTTTGTCACTACTTCCCACTCCTCTACATACCACACTCAGTATTCCCCACTCCTGATAGTGCCTTTCAGCAGATCACTATGACCCTATGATCCTGTACAGCCAGTTTACTGTCACAAAGTCACTCATGCCATGACTGCAGAAATGAGACCAAGAGTGAAACTCCACACAGAAAACAGCACTTGCTTTTACATATTTAATTTCTTTTGGCACTCAAATAGGAGTGCATTTAACAGATACTGACACCAGAAATATATTTTTTGCCACCTGTGCAATTAATAAAATGTGTGGTACCGATACATATCTATATATATCCATCTGTCTCTCTCTCTGTCTATGTAGGTTCATAGGTAGGCACTAGGCTATCTGCCCGAAGGCATTTATAAGCCTAGCCAGAATGTGTTGGCTTTTGA
The DNA here is from genome assembly GCF_019279795.1 of Protopterus annectens. Lineage (NCBI taxonomy): Eukaryota > Metazoa > Chordata > Ceratodontiformes > Protopteridae > Protopterus > Protopterus annectens. The sequence continues at coordinate 572,786,410 of NC_056729.1, forward strand.
CGCCCCCTTAGATTAGTTCCCTGTGCCTCTGTCCAGCAGAGCCTATGAAGTGATCCCAGGGGTAAACTTTCCGTTTCCCATCCACTCATCAAGGTTTCTCTTGAAGAGGGTTAGCGAGGAGATCTGCCTAATGTAGACTGGAATCTTGTTCCAGAGCATGGGAAGTCTCTGGGACAGGAATTTATCCCTCCAGCACGTCCTATTTATTATTATGGTGAGGTTTAGATCCCTGGAGCGTGTGGCTCGAGGGGATATAGTTTTCTTTTGGTGGAGCATGTCCATCAATTCTGGGTTGGACATGGCCTTGTATGTCAGGCAGAGATCACCTCTGAGTAGGCGGTATGCAACCGAGTACAGCTGGAGTTCCTTCAGTCGAGCTGCATGGGGCATCTGCTTGAGTGCAGTGATCTTCTTGGTGAGGTACTTCTGTGGTCTTTCCAGTTGTTGCAGGTGTCCTGTAAGGTACATCCCAAATGGGGCATTGTACTCTATGATGGGTGTGATGAGTGATGCATAGAGGGGCCCAATGACCTCTTTCGATCTGGATGCAAACCCTTTTGTGATTAGGTGGGCCACATAGAAGGATTTTCTAACCAGTTTGGCAATGTGATTATCAAAGGAGAGGTTACTATCTACTAGGGTCCCCAGATCCCTTATTATGTCTTCCGTATTTAGGGGGCTACCACCTGTGTGGTAGTTTGTGGGTACTTTGTTTTTTCCAAAGAGGATGACTGTGCACTTTTTGGCATTTAGCTTGAGGCCATGGTTTTAACACCAGATATCTGTCTCAGTGAGACCCTTTTGGAGGATGTCATTGTCAGCCGGAGAGTCATGTATAGCTCCTAGTTTGCAGTCGTCTACGAACTTGGTCAGCCATAGTCCTCCTGTGCTTGCCTGTACCTCTGAGAAGTATATGCCGAACAGGAGGGGTCCTAGGACTGAGCCCTGGGGAGCGCCACTTGTAACCGGTTTAGAGTCAGACCTAACTCCCGCAACTCTTACCATGTTGTACCATATATATATATATATATATATATATATATATATATATATATATATGTGTGTGTGTATAAATATGGATAGATATCTATAGCTGCTGTTTGATCTCAAAGTTGGTGTATATAATAAGCAGGAGGTGTAGTGGGAAACTTTCATTTTCATGTTGACGAAGCAGTTTTGTGAAAAAAATCAGTGTCAGCTATATAGCATTCCTCAAATATATATAGTGTGTGTGTGTGTGTGTGTGTGTGTGTGTGTGTGTGTGTGTGTGTGTATACACGCGTTTGCATTTAGAGGTGGTGCCTTTGCTAACATGATGCATGGGCTGCTAGGGAGAACACTAATAAAGTCAGATTTGACAAAACAATGCTCGGTTCAGAAACATGGCAATTACCTGCTAATGTAGTCTATCTCATTGCAGCTGTACTATGTCTTTTGAATTGGAATTTCTGTCTTTAGCTGTCTAACCCACGTTGGGCAGTTAGTGTGGACAGAGCTAAATTCTCTGAATCCCAGAGCTAGTCTTTCTGAATTGCTACTTTAGTGAAGACTAGAAGGGACAATAACATTATTGATTCCATTACTCTGACCAATTATAAAGTTGTCACTTTTACGCACTGTAGTGGTCCTTCAAGGAAGTTTAATTCTTTTTATTCCTTTTGTAGTGCACACTTACACATTCAGTGATATGCCGCTAATGTATTACTTTATTCTGTTCACACACTATATATATATATATATATATATATATATATATATACATATATATATATATATATATATATATACATACACACACACACACACACACACAAGGGGCAGGTGAAATACTGAATAGTAAAACCTGCCATTTGACCAGGACTAGACCCAGAGTCGTACACATTCATTACAGTAGTACCAGACTGCATGAAATGATCACTGCAGTATGTCATCCTTTGTAAACTTCATTTGTTTCTGTCAATTTTGGTTGTTGTTGTTGTCTTTCAGCTTTTCCTAGTTAAGGGTCGCCACAGCAGAACTCCGGTCTGCTAATGATTGGCAGTAGATTTTGACAAATGCGAGGTGCCAGCTCGACGTTCAACCTTCAACGAAGGCACGCCCATTTACGCATGTCTTTCGAACTCCCACCCAACTACGGGGAGGACATGCAGACTCCACACAGAAGGTACTCCTCACACTCCAGCCGAGAATCGAACGGAAGAACCACTTGCTGTGAGGCAACAATGCTACCGCTGCACCACCGCGGCATGGAAATTCTTGTTAAAGAGCTATTGTTTCCAAGTGCATAATGTGACATAACAGTAACAGTTCCATTCTCAGTGTTCGGATATTTATTAAAGTACAGCTTTCATGTACAGTAGCTACGTACCTGTCTGACAGTCTGCCATCCAGTCTGGCTTTCCTAAAGGTAGACCTGGATTGTAGCCAGTCTTATAACATGTGTCTGATATACAGCAGTCTAATAACATGTGTCTGATACATAGTATACATATTATCCGCATTCTTGGTGTCTCATCAGAAATGGTCTGTACTCTCTTGGATTGTCAGCATCACCTCTTCTGTATCCTTGGCATGTTGTCAAAGCTGCTAAAAATTTCCTAGATCTGCTATATTTACATTACTTGTTAAAATGTAAATCAAAAGTTCATATACTGCACATGTGAACTACAGATTTGGGTTGGAGGAGGACTATGGTGTGAATGCGTTGTCTACTCATCTGTAAAGAAAATATCAAAACAAGGTAAAGAAGTAAACACAGACCACGTCTTCTGTTTGAAAAAGTGCATCCACACAATTTACCCATAAAATACAGACAGACAGCCCGCAAATACTGCTAATCTAAATTAGTCCTCTAGAAATGAAATTCATTCATATTTAAGAAAAGTAAAACAATAAATAAACTGAAACACTGACCACAACTAGCCAGCCAGATTGCATTACCAGTAAAATTGTTCCAGTTATAGCTAATTAACTAAACGTGAAAGCTAACTAAACAGCATTGCTAAAAATATATATCAAATCCATATACTAATAAAACACATAAAAATGAACTGATATTAGAAAAAAATAGTAGAAGAAAGCTACTCCTGAGTCTCTGCATTCATAAAATCCTTACAAACCACCTAAAGCATTATCCACTGGAAATGTATTACTTTCTGTACTGAATGATATTGCATTTCCTTGTTTTACTGAAGGTATACATGTATTATTCTGCATGACGTATGCGTATTAATATTTGTATTAATGTATTTACAGTATATTGTAATACGATGTCAGTTTTCCCCTGTATATATGTATCTTCTCTTCTTACATTTGCAGATCTTTTCTCCTCGAACCTTCACTAGAACTGGATAAAATTATCCAGTCAGACTTTTCCAATAAACAAATAAATAATGCAGTCTTTATAGGAGCAGTGATAGGAGGCAATCACAGAGTCCTAACTGTATACGCTTTTAAGTAGACCCTCTTAAAAGTTCTTGACATCATTTACCGGCATTTAATAGTGTTTGCCAGGTCTGCATAGGATAACCCTGGTATAAATTTGTATATACTCATTCATTCATTCATTCATCAACACTAGCCTGGAATCCCTTATATGTGTGTGTGGGGGGTGAGGGCATGTTTTTGTGGCACTTGTTGGTAGTCTCGGGTTTTTTTGTAAAACAATTTACTTCTGCATGCAGTACATTATGGTGGCGATTACCCTATCATTCTGCTGGTATATTATTTTCTCTTCTTAGTAGTTTTCTGCAAGAGAGACCTAACTATGAAGAGTATTACAGTTTTAGATATTCTCCGATATATTTGTCATCATTTCATTCTACTTTGTTTTGTGACAGTGACATAAAGCCTTCTAACCATTTTCTACTATTAGGGGGAACATTAGCACCCTGTGCAGTATGATTACAATTTTCCCAAAGACTGTTTGCTAACTAAGGCTTGTGAGAATCAAATTTGAGGTCTGATAGATACATGAAGTTCACTTTCACCTTTCTAATATACCCTTAAATAGTCTGACCTTTACAGGCTAATGTTTCTATTACTGTCATAACAGCAAAAGATCTAAAGACTATGGAATCCCTTATACACTTCAGAGGCCTGAAAGGGAGTGAGTCTTTGTGCTGAGGGTCATTCTTAAAATGAACTAGTAAATAATAAACATTTCCTGTGTTTTCCAAAACAAAGATGTGATACAAGCAAGATTTATACATACATTGTTTTATTAGAAATTCATACTTTCTGCTTTTCACTGTGTCCCACGTTTCTTTCTTATAGGCACATACACACACACTTACAAAATCTGGTATGCTGTCCAGGTTTTAAGTGCATCCTCATTAATGTAGGAGAAGATTTCCCTCACTCTGCCTTTTGTATTCAGTGGTATTGTTGCAGAATCCTTTAGTTTGAGATGATTCCTTTAAGGGGAGTCACTTTTAGCCAGTGCTTTTCCCATTACTTTTTTTGCACATCTCTGGTGTGTGTGTGTTTGGATGTTTGTGAGTAGATGGGAAATAGGAAATACACCACAGGTATCACTTCTGTGGCTCTGCTCAACAGGGGCACAGGAAAATAACTTTCTTGGCTGGTGTAAGCCAGGGAACCTTGTTGGCTAGGCTTACTTAGGCCCTTGGGTCAATAGCCTAGTACCTACCTATGAACTTATGAAGTCTACAGTTTACATCAATCTTTGTTTAGACCATCTGCAGTTTGAAGTATGTCTGAAGAGTCGAACATACCACTTTGACGAGATACCTCATTTATCAACAGATTGGTCTACATGAATTTAGTATGTTGTTCACAATAAATGCGTCTGAGCAAGAAATCACCTGATATCCTGTGAAACTTATAACACTGTAAGCAATAAATGTAAAATAAAGTAATATATATATATATATATATATATATTTTTTTGTATGCTGTGCTGCCTTGTTTCTTAATGTGTTGTTGGTTTGTTCTTACAGAAGGTAGGCATGAACCTGCGAAACTTGATCGGCAGTGTAGATGAGATCTTACCGACTCTTCATGCATCCTTACAAACTGAGGTAATGGCTCATTAATCACCTTTCAAATTTTGTTGTAAAGATTAAAAAAAAAAAAAAAAAAATATATATATATATATATATATATATATATATATATATATATATATATATGTATATTGTGTAGTAAATTTTTCTTTGACTCAGGTGTTTTTGCATCTCTTTTATATATTGTATACAGCATTTCTCTCATTTTGCAACTAAATGGATGTTGTTGATATTTCCTTATAATTTTAGTGGCATGTAACACCTTGTATAGGAGATGAACAAAACACTTTTCACATAGCAAGCAATTCTTCCTCCACCTTTACCACAGAGAGGCAATAACCACTGGAAAAATGTTAATTTGGCATTACCACATTTTTAGCAGTTACACAGCCAGCATACCAAAGGGATAAATAACTTCCCTTTTTTAACCATTTTCTCCTTTTAAGTGTCAGCTGGGTGCATAATTTCATTGTGTTTGAATGGTTTGTGAACCATTCCTTCCATTTGTTCTGTGTAAGCATCTAATCTTTGCCTCATAGCATTTTTAGATGCTCATGAAAACTATTAATTGTTTACTTTTGTTTGTATCTATGTACATGGCACTTATTTAGAAAACAGTTTAGCGAAGGAGCATTGGGACCAAATGTATGTGGCAGAACTGTTTATAAACAAGCTACTGCTCCTTTAGTTTCCACAGGCTTCAATCTCTCCAGTGATCACGGAGTACAGGGTTATTTTTAGATCACTAGATTCCTCTGACACATTGTGTTTTAAATACAGTACCGTAGATCATACATCTCAACTTTTAGAGCTCAAAAATCTGGACAAAGGCTATTCAAAGGTATGTATAGCCAAAAAAATCTGGACACCTAATTAACCTAAATGCTGCATATTGAGTAGCTATACTTACTTCCACTTTCAATAGGACTGTGTCAGATACTACTCTGAAAATGAATATAATATACTGGTAGTGACAAAGTGATACAGAAATTTAAACATATTATTATGGCTATATTGTGAGATGAGAGTATAGCAGAAAATTTTTCCTTGTGTGTTTTAGCATGCATGTCTTTTATTTTCATAAAGCATATGCATTACTTTTAAGGAAACCAATACCAGTCATTTTAGTTGCCAACTTTAAACAAGCAAGTTTTAAACCAGTGTATCTGCTTAGCTTATAATGAAACGTATTTTTATAAAACAAAAAGTGAAATACAGCCAACCAGAGTGAAAAACTAGAATAAAATAACAATCTGACCACACTGGGCCAATTCACTATAACATTAATTGAATGCGTTCATTGAAATGAAAGGCTTCATCAGAATGACAAAACACACAGGCAGTGAAACATTTGTAGAATACATACTAAGCCATGTGATCAAAACCAACAATAAAGATTATTTCACTCTACTGTGTTTCCCTTTCACATTACATTTGATAGACACATTCTCATTTAACCGTGATGGTTAATTTAATGTCAGTGTACAAGAACAAAGGAGATATTCACAACTGTGGGCAGTATAAAGGTATCAAACTCTTGTCACAGTGGGTGAAAGTCCAGGAGAGGCCAGGTGTTTGATAAATGAATATGCAGAGTAGTTAAAGGTAAGGCGGGATTTGAGCAGTTTGGAATCAGATTAGGATGTAGCAGAAACAACCTAATGAGGCAGATAGCTGAGAAGAAGCTAGAGATAAGGAAGGAGTTACACTGTGCATTCATAGACTTCAAGAAAAGGTATGAAAATGTCCCAAGAAAGCTGATTTGGGCAGTCCTGTGATGGTTAAAATTCCCAGAAACATTGGTATAATTAGTGCAGGCTATGTACAAGGACCCGGTGGTACAAGTAAAAATAGTGTTGGGAGGGTGGCTTAATGGCTAAGGTGTTTGCCTTACAAACACAAGGTGCAGGGTTTGAGTCTCACAAGGGATAATTGGCTAGGCTTAAAATGGCTCGCAAGAGCAGTTAGCTTAGTACTAAATTATGAACCTATGGTCTCTCAGAGATGCTCCCAGTGGGAGAGGGTATGCATCAGAGTTGGGATTATGTTATCAAACAAGTAGGTGGGGGCGGATTGACAAAGCTGCTGTATGCATATTATAAGGCATTACAAGCAGACTCTGAACAGGAACTTCAAAAAATGATAGGAGAATCTTATGCAAAACTGAAGGCACCTGAAATGAAACTGTGTACAGATAAGATAGATGTTCTTCATGTCTCACTGTTGCAGTCATTACATTTGGGTAATCCTGCTGGCAGGTTGCCCTCAGCTGGCCTGAATTCCAAAGTCTTGGGTCCTGGGTTGGCTGCCGTCACCCCCTGACGTCAGGTCATCAGGGGTATAAAAGAAGCAGCCGATGCCATTTTCTTCAGTCTTTCTTGCCGTGCGGTGCCAGAAGCAGTTCGCAAGTGCCGGTCGGCCGACTCCTGAGATATTCATGTTTGAGTTTCAGATCCGAAGTCTTCTATAAAGCTAAGTACCCCATTGGGAAAACTTTTTTCTTGCTCCAGACCAATGTCAGAAAAAGTTAATAATTGTATTTCCTGTGGAAAGCAAACACCTCATAAGGATTTTCATTCTTACTGTATTCCTTGCCTAGGCCCTGATCACAACATTACTGGTTGTCAGTTTTGTGTTAGATTTAACCAATGCACTATTAAGCGTCGGTATGATTTTGCTTTAAACCTTTTTGGACTCTGGTTTAATTACCCTGAAATGTCATTGGATAGCCATCTGACTACCGGAGTTTACAAAAAATGCAAAGAAAAGGATAGAGGAAAACATCTGAGGCCCAAAACCGACGATGAAGCTTCTCCTAAGCCAGTCACCGGTTCTCAGTGAGGCGCTTTCACAGCCCCTGACGCCCACTACTTTAGAGTCGCAGGCCACTACCGACTCCCACGTGGAGTCGGCCATGCCTCTGGATACTCAAGGTATTGGAGCCTCGGACGCTAATCCCTCAGATGGGTCCGGAGCTGCTGAGCAGGTACCAGCTTCTGAGGATGTATTCAGACCTAAACATCTTTACATTAAAATGACTTCAGCTTCAAAGGCAAAGACTAGAACACCTTCTAAAGCAAGAAAACAAACTCAAGAGCCATGTGGACAGGCCTCTATGCCCAAAAAACAGATGCTCAAAATGGCCAAGGACTTGATTACCTTGATCAGGGGTTCCCATCCCCCACCTGATAAGAGGCCTAGGTAAGACACTGGCTATGAATCTTCAGGTCAGGTTTCTATTTCTTCTGATTCCTCTTCTGATCAGGAATATTCTCCCCCCCCACCCTATGAGGATTCTGATGCTGAAGAATCTATTCCTTCAGCATCTCCTCCTGAGGACTATTCTTTTGGGGAAACCTTGCATACCATGAGGGAGCATTTCCACTGGGAGAGCCAAGATTTTTCTGAATCTAAAAAGAGGCTCAGGGATTTACTTTTACTACCTCAGCACAGGCCTCTAGCCATTCCACCTGTGTTAGACATTGTAGATGATGTGTTTTCGGAGTCTAGTCTCCCCCTGACTCCTTACCCACAGCTCCTATTAAGCCTGACAGATATTATAGGGTTCCTGACTCGCACAGATTTATTTTTAAAAACCCTGCTGCTGACCCAGAAACTATTTCACAGGGTCCAAAAGGAGTTAAGGCTTCCACTGCAAAAAACCCAACCCCCTCTGACAGAGATTCAAGGGCACTGGATAGATGTGGAAAAAAGGTTTACACATCTGCAACTTTGGCTATAAGTGCCTTAAACTGTCAATTTCATATGCTTAAGTATCAGCAACATGTCATGGGATTGCTTAAACAGAAAATGTTGTTAAATTCTGAATGTGCAGAAAACAAGGAAATGCAAGATTTATTGTATGCAGCAGAACAAGTTGGAAAACATACTTTGCAATGTGGTCTTGATTCTTTGGAGGCCTCCTGCAGGGCCGCTGTTACAGGTTCTGTAATTAGGAGACATGCTTGGTTAAAGGAACAAAATCTGCCTGATCATGTTAAAGTTAAATTACTAGATGCACCTTTACAGCATGATACTTTGTTTGGTGGTAAGGCAGAAGAGGTGTTAAACAAAATGGAGGACAAAGCTAAATCTATGCAAACTGTCAAAGAATTTTTACAAGTATAGCCACCTAGGTTTAGTAGACATTGGCCTACAAAAAATTGGTCCTTTCCTGTGTCAGACAGACCTCAAAGAGGCAGATCCAGATGCCCTAGGGGCAGATCCCAGGCGCAAGGTTCTTATAGGCCCAAGCAATGGGGTGCTTCTACCTCCAAAGCTGGAGAAGATAGATCACAAACATACAGAAAACAGTCCCAATGACTTCCCCCTGCCTGCACCAAGCACTTATCTTCTGGCAGCACCCTTAGGGGGAAAATTAGCACTTTTTGTTCGAAATTGGCACATCATAACCTAGGACAAGTGGGTTCTAAACATAGTGTCACAAGGCTACAGGTTCCATTTCCATACTCTGCCAAAGGCAAACGGCTGGCCAGATCTGCCAAAAAATCGATGGGCAGAAGCACAAAAACAAGTCTCATCCCTCATGGACATGGGGGCCATTCAACAAGTACCAGAGCAAGAGTAGGGACAAGGATTTTACTCAAGACTGTTCTTGGTACCCAGAAAGGACAAGGCCTGGAGGCCGATACTGGACCTATCTATTCTAAACACTTACCTGGATATTCCAAAATTCAAAATGTTGACTTTGCAGCAGCTTCTGCCCATGCTGGGCAAGAATGCTTAGCTTGTGACTTTAGACCTAAAAGAGGCATACCTGCATGTTCCAATCAGACAATCATGCAGAAGATACCTAAGATTCTAGGCTGGTTCAATGCATTATCAATTCTATGCACTGCCCTTTGGCTTTTCTACTGTGCCCAGGGTCTTTGCAAAGTGATTGGCACCAGTAATTGCATTCTGCAGACAAAGAGGAATACAAATATATCCTTACTTGGATGACTATCTCATTCAAGCAGAGAACAAGGACATTCTTCTTCAACATCTTTCATTTGTTAAAAGACTTCTAACATGCCTAGGGTACACAGTCAACAAAAATAAATCAAAACTAGTACCCTCACAAGAGATAATATTCCTGGGTGCAAGCTTGAATACAACTGCCCAGATGGCTTATCTCACGCCAGACAAACAAAGGCAACTGACTACCTATTATAAAATGTTGGCAACAAAGGCCCAGTTATCTGCAAGAAACATTCTGCAGGCTTTGGGCTTAATGGCATCCAGGATCCTACTAATTCCATATGCAAGACTGCATATGAGGAAACTTCAGTGGTACCTAAAAAGTGTTTGGACTCAACATTGCCACAGCCTGGAAACAGCCATTACTCTCATTCTCTGCCTGCAACAGGAGTTTCGATGGTGGACAAAGGCTTGTCACCAGAACAAGGGACAGCCATTCACATTACCTCCAGCCAGGCAGACACCAACAACGGATGCATCAGACTATGCCTGGAGAGCCCACGTGGCAGGAAGATGAATTCAGGGCACATGGTCCTCAAACCAAGTGCATGTACGTATCAATCAAAAAGAGATGTTAGCTGTTTAAAATGCCCTGACAGCCTTCAAGGACCTACTTCATCCGGGGCAACTACTGATAAAGACAGACAACACCACTGTCATGCGGTACATAAACAAGCAGGGGGGGCACACATTCTTACCCCCCCTTGCAGACTAGCCATGACCTTATGGGACACAGTTTTGACTTACCAAGTACATCTGCAGGCACAATTCCTGCCAGGAAAGGAAAATACTCTGGAAGACGAAACTAAGCAGAAACCTCATGGATCCCCATGAGTGGAAGCTGAATCCACAAGTCTTCAGCATGATAACAAGGAAATGGGGATGACCAGACATAGGTCTAGTTGCCTCCCCTCTCAATTACCAACTAAAAGGATTCTGCACAAGGACTTATCACAGACAAGCATGGAAAGTGGACACCCTATCTTTCAGCTGGAAAAACCTATCAGTATATGCCTCTCCTCCCCAAGGTGCTCCTAAAGGTCAGACAGGAGAAGCCAAAGATGATACTGATTGCCCCAGACTGGCCACACCAGTACTGGTATCCAATACTAAGAAACTTATCTCTATACCCAGCTTGGACCTTACCTCGAATACCTCGACTACTGTCCCAGCAGAACAATCAGATCATGCACAGCCAACTCAGAACATTAAACTTGGCAGCATGGTGGATAATGTAGTCATAAAAAAACACCTCTCAGTAAAGCTGTGATGGATGTCATTCTGGAAGTCAGAACGCCTAGTACTAGAAAGTCTTATGCTGGAAAATGGAAGAGATTCTGTGCCTGGAACCAGGCACAAGGAGCTGATACAGCGGTGCTAGATATTCCTCAGATTTTGCAATACTTAACTGAGATGCTGGACAAAGGCCTATCTTTTTCATCAGTTAAAATCCATGCCTCTGCCATTTTGGCTCATTACAATACAGAGCCACCACTTTTTTCGCACCCTTTATTAAAGCAGTACCTCAGAGGAGCCAAAAATTTAAGGCCCCCAAGGAGACTACCAACACCTTCATGGGACCTCAACTATGTCTTGGAAAAGCTCACCCTGCCTCCTTTTGAGCCAGCTGCTACTGCTGAAATGAAGTTTATATCTTGGAAAACAGCTATGCTCTTAGCAATTACTTCTGCAAGACGAGTTTCAGAGCTACAGGCGCTCATGGCTGTGGAACCTTTCATAATTTTTCATCCAGACAGGGTCTCCCTGAGGACAAACCCAACATTTATGCCTAAAGTAGTGTCCAGTGTGGCTCTTAACCAAGCCATCCATCTGCCAACCTTTTACCCAAATCCGCAGAACAAGGGAGATAGAATTCTACATTCTTTGGACGTACACAGACAACTTAGATTCTACTTGGACAGAACCAAAGCTTTCAGGAAAACAGAGCAATTACTAGTGGCATATGCTGCAGGATCACAAGGAAAGCCCATCTCAAAGCAGACTATTTCTAAGTGGTTAGGCCACTGCATTCATTTCTGCTACTTACACCATGGTACATCAGTGCCTAAGGGCATTAGGCCTCATTCCACCAGAGCTGCAGCCACCTCAGCAGCCTCTCTCAGGGGAGTACCAACCACAGACATTTTAGAGGCAGCTACTTGGAGTTCAGTGCACACCTTTACAAAGCATTATAATCTGCCACTCTACTCTAAATCCAGGGCAGGCTTTGCCACTGCAGTTATGCAGGGCCTCATAGCCGCTCCTACTGCTGTCTAGCTCCAGCCTCCCAACCATAGCTTTGGGACTCTACCCAAATGTAATGACTGCAACAGTGAAACACGAAGAACATAGTACAGTTGTGTACACTTACCATAAATGTAGATGTTCAAGTGTATTCACTGTTGCAGTCCAGGTTACCCACCCGCCATCCCCCTCTTTTCTTTTGGATCTTATCTTTCCTTCTCTGATGTATACTACCTATGTGGTGTGGTATACTACCTATGTGGTGTGTTTGTTTTTAGATGAAGGAAAAATTTATATTGCTGTTTTTCCTAATATATATATATAAACTTTGGCAACCCTTTTTGGGGGCACCTGACATCTGGGGCAAGAAAAACTAAAGAAAATGGTGTCAGCTTCTTCTTTTATACCCCTGACGTCAGGGATGGGGCAAGGGCAGCTGATGCAGGACCCAAGACTTTGGAATTCAGGCCAGCTGAGGGCAACCTGCCAGCAGGATTACCCAGATGTAATGACTGCAACAATGAATACACTTGAACATCTACATTTATGGTAAGTGTACACAACTGTACTTTCTCATGACAGCAAATAAGGGAAATCAGAAGATGCTAAAATTTGTGGTAGAAATTAAAACAGTGGGACAGGTTAACAGTTTCAAGTATCTAGGAGGGTTGTTTGAGGAGAAGGGAAGCCTGAATGAGGAGATCTGAGCTAGAATTAGAGGGACTGCAGCCAACTGACACAAAGTGTCTTGAGGTAGTATATGACAGAAGAATGCCAAATAAGCTGAAAAGTGAGGTGTGAAAAAAAAGTGGTGTGACCAGTACTGCTGTATGGAACAGAAACCTGGGCAGTGAAAGTAGTGCAGTTGAAGTAGCTAAAGGTGATAGGGATTATGACTTCCCTGGGATGAGTGGCAGGATGCAGACTGTGAGACATATGAAGAAATTATGGCATCAGAGTAGTAGCCAGCGTTGCTGTTGCTGCAGAGAAGATCAAACACAAATATATGGTAGCTCAGACACATGCAAATAAGCAAAAGATGATTTAGTGAAGAAGATTTGGGTGAGACAGGAAGAAAGCAAGAGGAAATGAGGATGTTCAGCAAAGAGATGGGATGGCTTCTGTGAGTGAACACCTGGAACAGTCAGACATAACTGTCAAAAAAGGTAGAAGAATGCCAGTGAATTGAGAGAGTTGGTGACAGTTTATGCAGAAAGTAAACAAGAAGGGGGATTGAAGATCATGATGAGATGTAATGTAATATAATAGATGTTCTTCGTCTTCCATTGCTGCAGTCCTTACTATTGGGTATAGTCCGCGTCCAGTCGGCCCGAATACCAGAGTATAAGGCTGACGTCGGTCAGGGCGCATTAGACTGACGTCAGTACGTCAGGGTACTAATGCGCATGACCGACGTCATATCCTCAGTCTTTTTTGCCGCATGGTCCGATGCAGAAGCAGTTTTGCGAGTGCAGGTTGGCGTTCTGAAATATTTCCGAAACCGGAGTTTCAGACTGAAACAGAGTTGGCTAAGTACCCCGTTGGGAACATTTTGGTTTTTCTTGCCTCAGTATTTTACGGATGTCAGAAAAAGTGAATAACTGTATTTCTTGTGGGAAACAGATACCTCATAGGGATTACCATACCTTGTGTATACCTTGTTTAGGGCCTGAGCACGGCGTTGTTGGTTGCCGCTCTTGTGCTAGGTTTAACAAACGCACTATTAAGAGGAGGTTAGACTGTGCCAGGTTAGTGTTTGGGAAGCGTTGCAATTATAAAATGCCGTCGGATGCTCCGACGCCCGCTTCGTCAAGAAGCGCAAGGACAAAACAGTGAAGCCTAGGGTTGATGAACCGGCAGTCCCAGGCGTCGGTTCTTTAGAAAACTCAGTGGAGCCAGAGGTTTTGCCAGGAGTTTCCATGGAGTCTCAGGCAGAAACTTTACTGTTACAGGATGTGCCTTCTCAGGAAGTAGGCCAGGCTGAGGGGGCTTCTCAGGTAACTGTTCTTCCCTCTCTTCCCAAGGTAGTTAGAGCCTCTCCTTCTGTTGCCAAAACTTCTTTGAGAGGTAGGCCTAGTTCAGCTTCAGTGGGGGCTTCTCCTAGCATTTCGGGTTCTGTACCTAAGAAACATATGCTTAAAATGGCAGAAGATTTGATTACTATGATTAGAGGTTCTATGCCCCGCCTGATGAGAGGCCTAGCGTGGAACCGGAGTTTGATAGTTTTGTCCAAAGTTCAGAGGCTTCAGAGTCTTCTCCGGAAGACTTGCAGGAGTATCCTACTTATTCTGATTCTGATGTGGATGATTCCACTCCTACAGCTTCTCCTCCTGAGGATTTCTCATTTTCAGAGACTCTGCATTCCATGAGGGAGCACTTTAAATGGGAAGGCCAGGATTACTCTGATTCCAGGAAATGGCTTAGGGAATTCTTGTTTTTACCCCAGCATAGGCCCTTAGCTATTCCTCCTGTGTTGAATGTGGTGGAAGATGTTATAGCAGAGGCTTCCTGAATCCTGACTCTTTGCCTCCTGCTCCTGTTAAGCCTGATAGGTATTATAGGGTGCCCGAAGCTCATAAGTATTTGTTTAAGAGTCCTAGGGCGGACCCAGAAACTATTTCTCAAGGGCCTAAAGGTGTTAAGGCTTCTGTGGTTAAAAATCCTGTTCCCACTGATAAAGAGGCAAGGGCCTTGGATAGGTGGGGAAAGAAAGTGTATACTTCTTCCACTCTAGCCATGAGAGCGTTGAATTGTCAGTTTCACATGCTAAAATATCAGAATTATCTCCTTTCACAATTAAAATCTAAGGTGGATGCTTTGGCGGAAGGTATTGAGTGTAAAGAGTTGCTGGACTTGGTTCATGTGTCTGAGCAAGTGGGTAAGCATTCTTTGCAATGTGGTTTTGATGCTGTACAGGCCTCCTCGAGGGTGGCTGCTACTAGTTCTGTTCTTCGCAGGCATGCCTGGTTGAAGGATCAGAATTTAGCTGAGCATGTTAAGACAAGGATTTTGGATGCTCCTTTACAGTCTGATGTGTTGTTTGGATCGCCTGTGGAAGCAGTTTTAAAGAAAATGGAGGACAAAGCTAAGTCTATGCAAACTGTTAAAGATTTTTGCAGGTGCAGCCACCGAAGTTTAGTAGAAATTGGCCTGCTAAGGGGTGGACATATCCTGCTTATGATTCCCAGTCTAGGGGTAGGTCTAGACGTGGTAGGGGCAGGGCTCAAGGTTCTTTTAGGCCTAGAACAGGGAGTTCACCTGCTCAGACTTCTGGTGAGGGCAGGGGTCAGTCCTTTCGTAAACAGACCCAATGACCTGTTTTTTCAGCTGCCAGTAGTTTCTCGTCTGGCAGCTCCTTTGGGAGGAAGACTGTCTCTTTTCAAAGAAAATTGGGATTTAATTACTCAAGACAAATGGGTGTTGGATATCATTCACCACGGTTACAGATTTTATTTCCATACAATGCCCCCTTTCAAAGGCATGCCAGACGTTCCTCCTCCACAAAGAAAGGAGGCTCACAAGCAAGTTTCTCAGTTACTCCAGATGGGGGCCATTCAGCCAGTCCCTGTATCAGAAAGGGGCCTAGGATTTTATTCTCGCCTGTTCCTAGTACCAAAGAAGGGGAACACGTGGAGACCAATTTTGGATTTATCTCTCCTCAACACTTTTCTGGACATTCCCAAGTTCAAGATGTTGACGTTACAACAGCTTTTACCTCTGCTGGGCAAAGATCACTGGATGGTAACTTTAGATCTCAAGGAAGCTTACCTTCATGTGCCTATAAGACTAAGTTGCAGGAAGTATCTGCGGTTTCGAGCTGGAAATTCTCATTATCAGTTCTCTGCATTGCCCTTTGGCTTATCTACTGCCCAGAGTATTCACAAAGGTTCTGGCTCCAGTGATAGCTTACTTCAGGCTTCAAGGAATTCAAATCTATCCTTACTTGGACGACTGCCTGATTCTGGCTCAAGAAAAGGAAGACCTTCTACAGCATCTGGAATATGTTATAGCAGTGCTAAGATGCCTAGGGTATTCTGTGAACGAAATAAAGTCCAGTCTAGTACCCTCTCAAGACATGTGCTTTCTGGGTGTGAGACTGAATACAGCAGCCCAGATGGCCTTTTTAACCCCGGACAAACAACAGAGTCTGTCACTTTACTTCCATCAACTATCTCATCAGTCCGTGCTGACTGCAAGGTCAGTCCTTCAAGCATTAGGGTTCATGGCATCTTGTATTCTGGTGCTTCCCAATGCCAAACTGCATATGAGGAAGCTACAATGGTATCTCAAAATGTATGGACACAGCACTGCCAGGATTTGGACACTGTCATTCAAATAATACCTTGCCTTCAAAAAGAATTCTTGTGGTGGGCTCAGGAATGTCACCTAAACAAGGGACTCTCTGTGACCCGGCCAGAGGCAAGTCAGATTTTAACGACAGATGCCTCGGACATTGCTTGGGGAGCTCATCTAAATGGAAAGTGGATACAAGACAAGTGGCCTGCCAGACTACAGCATCTACATATCAACATGAAGGAGATGTTAGCAGTCCAATTTGCATTAATGGCTTTCAAGGAGTTACTTCTTCCAGGGCAGGTGTTGATTCTAACAGACAACACAACTGTCATGTGGTACATCAACAAGCAAGGGGGAACACATTCTTATCCTCTATGCAGGCAAGCAATGATTTTATGGGAGACTGCGCTCAGCTTGCAACTAACTCTTCAGGCAAGGTTTCTGCCAGGAGCACAGAACTCCTTAGCAGATGTGTTAAGCAGACAAATCATGGATCCCCACGAGTGGAAACTGGATCTTCATGTATTTCAGAAATTGACAGTGTCATGGGGAACTCCAGACATAGATCTGTTCGCTTCTCCACTAAACCACCAGCTGCCAAAGTATTGCACAAAGGGGTTTCATCACACAGCTTGGAAAGTGGATGCTCTGTCTTTCAGTTGGAAAAACCTTCATGTGTATGCCTTTCCACCTCTGCCTCTTCTTCCAAAGGTACTATTAAAGGTCAGACAAGACAGGCCAAGGATGATTTTGATAGCTCCAGATTGGCCTCGGCAACACTGGTACCCACTATTACGGAGTCTGGTAACGAAGCCTCCATGGCCTTTACCTCTGATTCCTCATCTGTTATCTCAGAAGGACGGTCATCTGCTCAATGTCAAGCTTCACTCTCTTCATCTCACAGCCTGGCATATTCTGTGTTGAAACACAGCAGGTCTCAACTTCCTCAACAAGTTTTAAATGTGATTATGGAAGCTAGAAGACCTAGTACAAGGAGAGTGTACGCAGAAAAATGGAAGAGATTTTTATTTTGGAGTACAGCAAAGAATTTGGAGATTTCTGAGCCTAATTTGAGTGTGGCTCTTCAATATCTTACTGAGTTATTGGACAAAGGTTTGTCCTTCTCTTCCATTAAGATTCATGCTGCAGCAATTTCAGCTCACTATGATTGTGACCCACCTTTGTTTTCGCATCCTTTGTTCAAGCAGTTTCTTGGAGGGGCAAAGAATATAAGACCCCCACGTAGAGCTCCTACTCCTGCTTGGGATCTCAATTTTGTGTTGGAAAAACTTACTCTACAACCTTTTGAGCCTGCAGCTACTGCTGAATTGAAATACTTGTCATGGAAGACTGCTTTTTTGTTGGCTATTACTTCTGCAAGAAGGGTGTCTGAGTTGCAGGCCCTTATGGCAGTAGAGCCCTTTTTGATTTTCCTTAAGGATAGGGTATCATTACGTACTAATCCTTCCTTTATGCCTAAGGTGGTTTCTAGTGTGGCTTTAAACCAAACTATTCATTTGCCTACGTTTTATGCAGACCCTCAAAATAAAGGGGAAAAGATTTTGCACACTTTAGATGTACACAGGCAATTGCGTTATTATTTAAGCAGGACTAAGGATTTTAGGCAGTCTCAGCAGTTGTTTGTTTCTTTTGCTTTGAGTTCACAGGGCAAGCCTGTGTCAAAACAAACTATTTCTAGGTGGATTGGCTTTTGCATTGCATTTTGTTATTCCCATCATGGCAAGGAGATTCCAGCTGGGATTAGGCCTCATTCCACTAGGGCTACTGCCACTTCAACAGCATTTCTAAGGGGGGTGGCAACTAAGGATATTTTGGAAGCAGCTACTTGGAGTTCAGTACATACTTTCTCTAAGCATTATCACCTTCCTATCTACTCTAAGTCTAGGGCTGGTTTTGCCACAGCTGTTTTGCAAGGCATGTTGTCAGCCCCTACTTCTTTATGATTTGCCAGCCTCCCTTACCTCTGCTTTGGGATTCTACCCAATAGTAAGGACTGCAGCAATGGAAGACGAAGAACATAGTACAGTTTTGTACCTACCATAAATGTAGATGTTCGAGGATTCCATTGCTGCAGTCCAATTTACCCTCCCTCCTTCCCCTCTGTGTTTAGGGGTGGTTGTGTAGGTGAGTTTACATGCTTATATTTTTGTATATTTTCTTGTATATATTGTACATGTTTTTGGTGCAGGTATTTTGGGACTTGTCTTTTTAGGGTCTTCTGACATCTGGGGCAAGAAAAGACTGAGGATATGACGTCGGTCATGCGCATTAGTACCCTGACGTACTGACGTCAGTCTAATGCGCCCTGACCGACGTCAGCCTTATACTCTGGTATTCGGGCCGACTGGACGCGGACTATACCCAATAGTAAGGACTGCAGCAATGGAATCCTCGAACATCTACATTTATGGTAGGTACAAAACTGTACTTTCTTGATGTTTAGACCTTGTGATTGGCGAACTGTTTAGTTTCTCCTTAAACAAATTTCAGAGTGATTTACAAGAAAAAGAAAAAAAAATTACTGGCCCGCTGCTCTTAAACAAAATCACTGTCAGATGTGAGTTTCTTTCTCTTGCTTAGTGGCATTGATTTACAACACAGTAAAGTTACTGACAGACATTACATTGCACATCATCTTTTCTCTTAAGTTTTGTGGCATTTTATAAATAAATGGAAGCATACCTCCCAATCGCTTGAGCAAGAAATCTGGTCAAAGCCATATATAACAGGCGGACAAAGGAACAAAAATAGGGATAATTTTTAAATATTGCTGTTACAAACTTAGAAGGTTGATAGAACAACAGATTTTGCATTACCATGAATTTTCTGAAGGGTATGAAGTCTAAAACTCAAAATGTCTTTCATTATTTTCTGACTTCATTCCTCAGTTATTGCCAGTGATTTACCAGAGAACAGCAATTTTGTGAGAAACAAACCAAAAATGTGAGGCAAAAATCTGGACAGTTGAGAGGTGTGCATGCAGTCAATTGATGTACATGAAATAAAATTAGCTTTATCACTTATCATTGGCTGCAATGTTAAAGCAAAATTTGATGAAAAAAGGGAAACCAGGCTTCCAGTATTATGTGAAGTATTTTTATCAGCAATACCTACAGGATTAAAGCACATCATAAGCCGTCATTGTCATATGATGATAATTTAAAGAAGTGTAAAAAAACTTTAATTAAATCTTTCAACATAAAGATACGAGGTCATCCCTTACACCATGAAAATCATGCAAAGAGCATTGCTGCACAACACTTCAGATGTTAAATATAAATCTACTGTTCAGAAATGAAAGGGCTTGTTCTGTTTCATTTAAAGTATAACAATGTTATGATAATGCTTATGCTGTCAAAGTTGACAGGTCAGAAGCTTAAGCAAAGACAAATCACACCATAAAAGCATAGAAAGTAACATTATGATTAAAAATGACATATCTCCCTGAAAGGTGCAACACAGTAAATAACTCTTTAATAGCTATCATTTGCACAAAGTGGCAGCAGAAAAGTAATAACATGACGTCTTAACTTCAGGGGGAGCACATCAACCACATTTCAAGAAACACCACAAAGTGATTTTTTTTATGTGGAAAACATAATGCATTACAAAACATTTAATGAGGCAATTCATTTAATCATGTTTATTTAATTCAGCAATTTTGGCATTTGAAAAAGATAACTGTTTACATATTTATTCAAGAAATGTAAATGGAAATATTTTTCTTCTGTAGAATGAAGAAAAAATGTTGACTTTTTTATCTTTAACATTACAAATATTGCATATCAGCAATAAACTACATTGGAGTGTAGGTTCTGCTGGGTTTGTTCATACTTAACTTTGCTGATTTGGTTATTTGGGAGTCACCGTTTTGCCCAAATCTTAATAGGCATGGTAAAGCAAACAGAACCCACACCCAAACATAGTTTATTACTATATCACACAGCACATCATGTAAATCTGTAATTCTGTGACTCTCTACCTCAGGATTAGCCTTGATGAAAAGCTTGTGCAAGAATTGTAAAAGTGGCAAATCACACAGATTTCCCTAACAGTATAAAAGTTGGTGCCCCCCCCCCAAAAAAAAATGTTTTTTTTCATTTGTACTACTCATCATTGTAGGCATATGACTTCATTTCAACAATGCTGAATCCTTATAAGAAAATAAATAGTGTAAGCAGAATTGCATGATTTAATGCTACAGGCATTTAGGCTGATTAGGTCTAGTTACAGCAAATTACGTAACACATTCTACTCACTCTGCTTGGTAGACCTGTATTCCTAAAAGTATTATGGTAATTAGTTTTGAGACAATACTCATTTTAATGGCCATTATTAGAATTAAATACAGTGCTTGTGTATTGGCAGAATGCTAGTACTCGTTCATCAACACATTACAAAAAGCTCCAACTTTGCCAGCATCTTTGCAGAGAGGAAAGGACTCTTTGCTGCAGACAATGTTAAGCAAAGGAAGCCAAATGTGGAATGACACCACTCATAAGTAAACCTGAGCTTTAAAAGTTCTTTTACAAACCTTATAAGCTGACGTCCTTGTACATTTTGCAGTATGAAATATTCATCTTCACACTTTTCACTCCCACCTCTACTTTCACCATTAAAAGTCATGTCAAAACTATTGTACAGTGCCATTCATTGCAACTACCCCCTCTCCCAGCTCTGTGGAATTCTGGAACTGCTTTCTGTCTGGTTGAGAAATAAAATCATATACCTAGAGTGTGTTATTGAA
Source organism: Protopterus annectens (assembly GCF_019279795.1). Taxonomy (NCBI): domain Eukaryota; kingdom Metazoa; phylum Chordata; order Ceratodontiformes; family Protopteridae; genus Protopterus; species Protopterus annectens. The sequence continues at coordinate 572,807,725 of NC_056729.1, forward strand.
AGCTAAGTGGAAAGTGTACCATTATTTAAGTTCCATTCCTGCCTTATGCCTCATCTTAATTGAATCTCTTCGATATGCTTCTTTGTACCCTGCTCTTTGGATGCCGAGCCACCCATGTATTGTTGCTTCTTTGCCCATAGCCCCCTCTTGGCCATTATTTTCATGTAACAAGGCAAGAGATGACTTTGTAAAGGACGTCACTGTCATTACCAACCTGAAGGTCTGCAGGTCATATTCTTTTTGTTACTTAGTGCTGTACTCCATCCTGTTGCAAGTGAATGTGCTGTTCTGTTAGGCTGACAGACCACTGTTTGGCTTATCACTAATCCTGCTGTCTTAAATAAGGTGTTTGCCCCCCCCCCCCCCCCCGCACACACATATTACTTTATGCATCTTTTGCTGCAGACCTTCTGGTGCCCACCTGAGCTGTTGCTCCAGTAGCAGTGTGTTCTCAGTTTACCCACCGCTTCCCCATTAGAGCTACATGAAGGTGCTCATTTCATCCATAGTCTGCCCTCTGGCACCTGATGTGCTGCTTGAATGTGCATCATCACTATCATTGGTTGGTGACACACACCTGTGTGAGTAGGTTGGTCTGCAGCATCAGTGCCATTTCACTGCTACACACCCCTTCCTCTGTCCTGCATCATACTCCTTATCCACATACCTAGCACTTCACTTTAGATTGCTTGGATTTTTTTAAATCTGTGTTTCTCAGTTTTGCATCTGAAGAGTGAACTTCATACCCCAGACCCCTAGCAAGTCACTTACACTCATTATGTATGTTGCCCACAAAACCCTGTATACACCTTTTGGTGAGAAGAGCTGTCACTGTTAGGGTTTATTAAGGTTGTCACCCATAGCATACTTGATGAGTATACACCCATAACTGTTTCCTGGGTGACATTTATGTAATGCTGTTGAGCCTGGTGTTTACCTGTGTGCACTGTATACCCGTGCATAGTCTTCTGCAATAGTGTGCTCATGCATGTTCCTGCTGCCTCTGTTGCCCTAGCTGCCTGTTGGTTGCATGCTGCTTCATATCCACCATAGAGGAGTGATATAATGATAGTGTCTACCTCTGCTACACATTAGGAGGTCTGCCCATTGGCAACTTGAACCCAGTGAAGAAAACTCACCTTGACCAGGACTTGCACACTGAACCGCCATTTAGCAGTAGCAGTGTTATAACAAGAACCTCATACCTTGAGTAGGACTTGCACACTGAACTGCCATTTAGCAGTAGCAGTGTTATAACAAGAACCTCATACCTTGAGCAGGACTTGCACACTGAACTGCCATTTAGCAGTAGCAGTGTTATAACAAGAACCTCATACCTTGAGCAGGACTTGCACACTGAACCGCCATTTAGCAGTAGCAGTGTTATAACAAGAACCTCATACTTCCGGCACGACATTAAATGTTGTCTATATATCCATTAAGAAGATTTCTAGAGGTATAATATTTAGAAGATATTTTGTCTGTGTTACAAGATTACAGCCTGCATCTGAGAATACAAAATTTGTTGTGATGAGCATGCTTATCTAGCCAGCAGAAATTAGCTAAATAAGTAGTTAGATGCTTCAGTAAACGCTCAGTTAACTGGCACCCATGGGGATTGGTAGATACCAGTTAACTGTAGTTTCTGGTTGCTTGAGGGTTACTATTAAAAATACGACTGACTAATACTGCACCCTATACTATTTGTTTGGTTTGACTTGTTCTTAGGTTGGGGAGGGAGAGAATTTATTCCTATCATCCTTTTTAAAACTCTAAAACTCTAAAAATGTAAAGTATGTTTTTGCGGGGGGGAGGGCAGAAAGTGCAACACATGAAAATTGTACTGTATTTCTTCAATTTTTTTTTTCTGGTTGCTTGAGAATTCTGGTTAACTGAGAGTTTACTGTACTAGTCTCTTCCAGACTATGGGTTATTTTACAGATCTTACTTTCAATCAAAAGCATTTAATTTCAGCATTGCATTGCTTCCCTCATGTGTTCATTGCAATCCCTTTTAACTTTTTCTGTTTATGTCATGAATGTTTACTTCTGAGGGAGAAATAAAGTTTTGTATATTTTTTTATGTATTGACTAGCAATTCATTTGTGTTATGTTTTCTGCAGTATTTCTTTCTCCAGATCAGTTTTAAGCTGGAGTACTTTCTTTATTGAGTCTGAATGTCCTCTGTGTGTTGTTTTTATTTTTGCTGGCTACTCTAGTTTCCTCCCATATCCAAAGGCATGTTATAGGTCAGTTGGTCATCCTCCAGATTGCCCTTAGGTGTGCATGCCATATTTGATTCAGTATTTGTGTGCATTGTGTGATGGGTTTGCAACCTGGTTAGGATTATTTTCAATGTCTTGCATCCACTGATTGCCAGTATATGTTCTGACTTTCCTATGACCCTGAATTGATTTAAGCAGCAGTTTGTTCACTGGTCGAAAATGAAAGTATTATTCACTTTTTTAAGCATTTGTTCACCTCAATAGGTCTCTTAAATATTAACATGTAGACTTTATACTTGTGCTGCTCGCATTCACCTTGCATGCATGTTCTTCTCGGCAGGATTTTGCAAGGTGAATTTTTTTTCTTTTGCTTTTCTTTTTGCATCCCATATCTGACAGCTGTCCGAACCACTGTGTATGTCTGCTTTGTGGCTGTCATTCAGGCAGTCATTACTGTGTTTTTTTGTCCTGATGTCCTAATGATAAGTAACAAGGGGTGCTATCAGGTGTGTGGGAGGAGTATTCATGGGCGTGGGCTGAAATGGGTATTGTGAAGGGGCTGGGACTTATTTCATGAGTGGCATAAACCCTCAAGTATCCCTAACACCCTTGTAAATTGATACATCCTTTTCACTTTCTGTCCCTACCCAAATAATGGGAATGTACACCTACAGGACATGTTCCCCAACCCTGCTATCTAGGGGAAGGTGAGAAGGCGACAGTCTCTCAACATTCCTATTGTTCCCTGTCCAGCTTCTCCAACACCAGGGTCCACTATTCAGTCCTGGTCTTTATCTCTGTACGCCACAGAGCTGGTCAGAATTGAGGATTCTGAGTAAACAATTAACTGAGGGATCACATGCAATAGCTTCTCATTTCCTTTCATTTTAGCCAACTGTTATTTGTATACAACACGCTCTTTCACATTTTTTTTTCCCCTGCAGATTGAAGGCACAGAAAAGTTATTAAACAAAGACCTGGCAGAACTTATCAGTAAGATGAAACTCGCACAACAGAATGCTGTGACATCACTGAGTGAAGAATGCAAGAAGCAGATGCTGCTGGCAGCTCATTCGTTAGCTGTCGATGCCAAGAACTTACTGGATGCCGTCGACCAGGCTAGAGTGAAATCCAACTTGGCAAAACCAGCATACGATTGACAGTGCCAATCTTCAAGTACTGGCACGTCTTTAGAAAAACAGTACAGTGGTAACAAGACAAGCTCAATTCTCAAACAAGACATAAAAGTAAACAAGTTTTTAAGAGTGGAAAATAAAAACAATACTACTTCAATTTCAAATGCTTCCTTAACAATGAGCACACAGACTTCTGAGTACCATGTTATTTTTGTGTTCTAGACTGACAGTGGAGGCATCCTATAAGAACCTTGTGGGAACAATAAAAGACAGTTCCACTTGAGTTGCACAAATGATAACAACTTCTTGGAGTAATAGAGTGAATTTCAGTAGCTGTTTACCTGAGATGAACCAGTTAAAAAGAAGTAAAATAGCTAAAGTGTGCCACAGACCATGTCAGCCAATGACTTTGGGCACCTTTGATCTTCCTTGTGATGTGGTTACTGTAATATTACTTGCATTGTACCTTTGTTGCACATCAAGGCACACTGGAAAAAATATGTGCATCTTATGCTCCAGTTTGACATAAAAAAAAGATGTGACACAGAGCAGAGTAGGCTGAGTTTTTTTTAAGTACTTGAATTAGTTCTATGAGATGAAAGCAAATCATTTGTTTCACTGTTCAAAGTCTCTGTAGCTTAAAAAAATGTGATGCTAGTTGTATTTTTTAACATATGATTCAGGATGACAGTAAAATAAATATATATACCCATATGTGCAATAAGGATACTGAACATTCCACTCTGAGGATGCTGCATATGAAGCAGTCCTGGAGGATGATAGCTAAAAACCTAGCATCTGTAAATAAACCAGAGGGGTTAGCAGTGGGTGTAGTTGTTAAACCTGTGTTGACATGTTAATAGTAATGTACAGGATAAGTTAAAGTAACACATTTCTGCCATGTTATTCATGCTTATTTCTTTTAGCATTAGGAAAACTGAAAATGTTGTGATTTATATATATATTGGTTTATTGTTTTTTAAATGGAGTGAGTTATTTGAGACGAGATATAACAGCTATTTAGAAATAATGAAAGCATCAGAAAAAATTATTATCAAAGCACCATTTCAGGAAAGAGAGCTACTTAAAATTACTGGAATATGAGACACACAAAAAACATGTTACAGACAAGCTTTGGAGTCTGGCTCTGTAGAATTAAACTGAATCAACTCGGCATTTACTAAGGGAAGTTAGATAGCTAATGTTGTCCTTTTTAGAATACTGTGGCATTGGTTTTCCACAGTACAAATTTGCATCTGTCTGCATGTCTATCAGTGTGCTATATGTTTTAGAGTTTGTATTTTAGACATTGTCCCTATTTAAAAATCATGCTTAGACTGTTGAGAACCACAGGGCATCCAAGTTGCACGTCAGAATAACTAATATTTATGTACAACCAAATGTTTAACAGAAGTTCTAGTTTTCAGACATTATTTCTTTTTCATTTCATCTGAGATCACTCAGGAACAGTTTTTAAAATAATTTCTAATTTTATTTTTGTGTTAAACAGTAATGCAATACTATGTCTTTTGAGATGTTCTGTATGAAGACCTTGCATGAAAGTGTCTTTTTTTACATTGTGAAATGTTTTTGCCACTTATAGTGCAGCCCAGAGATCCAAATGCAAGTTCTCTAGTGCTACTTGTCTGGTGAAAATGGAAGTTTGTTGATGTGTTTCCCTGGATTAGTCATTAGGAACTACCTGTTTGTATTATAGATGCATCACAGTCCCACGTAACTGAAGTCACTATTATTCAAGGTACAGTAGAACAAATCGTTGTGCCTTTCAGGAATATTTATATGGTTTAGAGCTTATTAACTGCACCAAAAGGTACTTGTTGAAGAAAGGGCTGACTGATTTATTAAGCTATAATTTCTAAAGTTATTCCACATTCTGAGCAGGGCTATTAATGAAAATGCAAAGTGCCTTGTCTTTAAGTACCTCTTCTACATTGCAGATTGTTTTCATGACATTAGAAGTTACTTCACAAAATATTGAAATTAGATGAAGGGGAATGGATTTTTGTTGCTGTCCTAACCCTGCCCGTTTACAGAGTAGGCATGTATCGTCCACACTGAGTTTAGCTGAAGTGAAGTTGTTTATATATTTTGCATAGAGATGTTTACTATATAAAGAATTATAGTTTTGAACTCATGGAAAGGTTTCACATCTAACTTGTTCATTTTGTACATCCTTAATTCACAATACTGTAGCTTTACAAAACACCATATGAGATCATATCAGGGATACACAACTACAGTTCTCTTACAGTGACACCACAGAAGGTACAAATTAAGCAGCAATACTGTTGTATTACTTTTCATATTAAGCATCTTTAGTTCACTGTAATACGGCTTTACAAATCATCACGTGGGGGTTATCAGTTATACACGACTGCTATTCTCTTGCAGTGGAACCAGAACAGGTACAAATTAAACAGCAATATTGTGTTACTGAAAGCTCAGTATGCACTTAGAGATGTTAAACTGGCTGTTGAGTTCTTATCGTTTTTATTGTAATGTTTTGTACAGTGTAGTTTGCACAAAATCTGTTGCATCTAGCTAGTTGTGCATTTCTTTCTGATTTCCTAGTAACACTATTTTGCACAAATTTAATAAAATTATAGCAACTTTCTGTTCAGCTGTGTGCAAAGTTTTGAAATTCAGCTTAGTTATGGACTGCAGAAATGGCATAGCTTTATTTTGTTAAGGTGAAAAAAGGGTCCATTTTCAGATGAGTCCATATTTCATTCCTTCTGGTTCACCTGCTGTGTTCACATTCAGTATTGCTTGTAAGACACAGTTCTGAATACTTCCGTTGGATTTTTTGCATCAACATCCCTAGCATTATTTCAGAAGACTTTTGTGTGTTTCCTTTGAAATAGTATCCACTTATACGTTGCCATGCACTCTTGTTCTTCCATTTACTTTCCTCTTTAAAGGGCCAGTACAGTGCACTTCTGTGCATATATTTGTACATCTCAGTCTTATTACCTATTCTCATCCTGTCACCCAGGGTCTCCTAACTTCTTTAGGCAGACAGCACTTTACTGAAATAACCCTTTGTCTCTCTCTTTCTCACATACCCCCTTCTTGTTTCAGTACTACTGCCAACAGTATTCCAGGTGACTTTAATAATGCTTAATACAAAAGAAAATAACCTCTACTGTTGTGCCACAGTATGCTCTGTTGTAGAGTCTCCTGTTTTCTTACATTTGTGCCGTGTTACTACACACACACAGACATGCACCCATATACTGCTCTTCCCCAGTTTACTTGTTGCTGTCACCCGCGGTCATTGTTCTCTCTACATAGCCTCCTAAACCAAGCACTTCAGAACTCCAGGTAGTGATGTCCCTGGTGTATAAGTTATAAATGCAGAATAATCAGTAAAATATTACAGTAAATACTGAAATACAGTTATAATTGCATGCATGTTTTGCATTGCCAAATTATTTTCTTGTATGCTTCCTGCTGTGCTTGGTTTTTGGGTTAATTGCAAATGTCTGTAGACACTCCAGAAATGTTGACAACTGGAGGGAGAAGAGAAGCCACACCATCCTTTGTATAACACAACTATTTTTTACTCCCACACCACAGACCTGTTGCCTTCTTCTAATATACTCTGCCTTCTAATATGTCTGCTCAACATTGCTTTACTGTATGAACTCAAACAGTTATGATGAATTCCTCATAATGGCCTGAGTCCAATACTTTAAGCAAATCTAGTTATGCAGTATTAAATCTACTGTTTGGTCTGCTGGACTCAGGATCCTGTACACTTTCTTATTCCTCCATAACAGAGTATTATAAAAAGTGTTTTGCATTACTTCATGGAATGCGTGTGGTGCCTAGTTTTGTAGTACACAGTTGTAAGGAAACTAAATAAGTACAGTATTCATTTTAGAAAGAGAGAGTTCTTTCCAATAGGTTTGTGCACTGCAGTCTCTCTTTCCAATAGGTTTGCGCACTGCAGTCTCTCATCAGAAACTGTGTGCCATAGAAACACTGGTCTGAAGTAAAAAAAAAATAGTTTTGTGTGGGTGATAGAGCTCTTTGCACCTCCTTCACTATTTGAAGATGCAGTCTCCCACACCTCTCTTGTTAAATATAACAAATTCTGACAATGTCACCTAAGTGAAAAGTTATCATTTTTGGCAGTACCAGTCTAGAGTTTGTAGATAGCTTTAACACGTCAAACAAAGTAGGTAAAAAGATAAATTCAACTTTTGTTTTGTCTTGTTTATACATTATTGTGATGTAAATATCTTGTAAATGTCGGGCTGTTAATTGGTACTACAGTCACAAAGAATTGGATGGAGGTTGTAGAACATAACATCCATGGTGTGACAGTGTAAAAATCATTCTAATACAACATATTGCAAATACAGTTTTAAGATAACATTTTCCTCACTAGATAGATTTTGAACTACAGTTTTTATCATTGTAGTTGTTTTGGATGTTAACTCTTTAAGTGAAAAGTAGAATGCATAAAAGTTTGTTTACCATAATGTGATGCTTTGGGGGTGTACTGGAAATTTTTAATGAAGAGATTAAGCATGGTTTGACAGTTAAGTTTGCTTTTATTGTTGGTTTGATTAATATTTTTTTTTTGTAAAAAATGTAAAGTGTCTTACTTGTGTTTGAACTTTATTATTAAACTGCTGTTGTGAGAAAAAACAACACACATGAAAAGTCTATTATTTACTCAATGTTGACTGAGATTTAAAGGAACTCATGCCTTATTCCTATGATTAAATAATTACATTGGTTGTGTCACATTTTGATGTAAAATGTCATTGCTACTGGAGTCCTACTAAAAAGACTTTAATAAAAATATTGAACATCAAGATTAGAACAGTGACAAAGATACAGGTACAGCTTTCGGTTTGTTTAGCAGGGCAGTACTTAATGAATCTGCATGCAGTAATTCCAGTACAATTTGAAAATAGTGAATTAACTACCATAAAACATTTGTAATTACAGTGTCACTCCTTCAGTACAAGGAAAATATTTATTTTCCTGTTTGAGTGAATGTTGGGTAACTGAGCCACATAAAAATGCAGATCAATAAAGTAGTCTGGTCTCTAAGTATACCCACTGCATTACCAGTAATTGAAAGAAAGTGGCCATTATTTGCTTGCTGTAAGTTTACGTCTTATAATCTCAGCAGTATCTAGAGGGCTATGATTGTGTGCATCGCTATTGCTGAATCTGGTTTATAATCTCAACAGTATGTATAGGGCTATGATTGTGTGCATAACTGTTACTGAATCTAGGATGTAATCTCAGCAGTATGTAGAGGGCTATGATTGTGTGTGTAGCTGTTACTGAATCTAGGATGTAATCTCAGCAGTATGTAGAGGGCTATGATTGTGTGTGTAGCTGTTACTGAATCTAGGATGTAATCTCAGCAGTATGTATAGGGCTATGATTGTGTGCGTAGCTGTTATTGAATCTGGGTTATAGTCTCAGCAGTATGTAGAGGGCTATGATTGTGTGCATAGCTGTTACTGAATCTGGGTTATAATCTCAGGACTATGTAAAGGGCTATGATTGTGTACGTAGCTGTTACTGAAGCTGGGTTACAATTTCGGCATTGTGTGTTAAAGCATAACATACTTATTATGTGTTCAAGACATCCATGTTAGAAACACATAACTAATGAGTTATACTTGTAGAGACTTAACTCTTTGTAGTACATGGTTCATTATCTACTTGTAGTTCATAAGGTCATAGGAGGTTACTAGACTAACGGCCCTAGGGCCTTTACAAGCCTAGCCATGTAAAAACACATGTACCCTAATTGACCATTGTTAGATAGTCATTGTTTGCAGAGTGATTATATGATCACCACTGACTTCTCCTGTCCATGAGCGACATAGGTGCTACCCTCGGGGTGAATTTATGGTCACCCATCCAATTGTCAAGGTTGCCCTTAAATAGGGCCATTGAGGAGCTCTGCTTTATGTGGAATGGGAGCTTATGCCAGAGGAGTGACAATCTCTGGGAGATATATCTGTCTCTCCAACATTTCCTGTTAATGTCACAGGCTAGGTTGAGATCCCTGGAGTGAGTCACTGATATCCCATTTGATTTGCAGATGTGCAGCATTGCCATTAGGAGAGAGTCAGAGACTGCTCTGTAGGCCAGACACAGGTCACCTCTCAGCACCTGTATGATACAGAGTACAGTGACAGGGCTTTCAGTCTTTTCATATAAGTCACATTTTGGAGGCCATAGATTCTTTTGGTTAGAAACCTCTGTGGTCTCTCGAGTTGCTGCAGGTGTCTGGCGAGATATATACAGAAGGGAGTACTGTACTCAATTAGTGGTCTGATAAGGGTGGAGTTATAACCTCTTAGTCTTAGATGCGATGCCCTTATTTATGAGATGCATAATGTAGAGGGCTTTCCTTACCACTATAGACACATGGTGATCGAAGTTTAGATTATCAACTTGTGCTCCCAAGTTTCGCACCACTGGGTTTGAGCTTAGAGGGGTGCTATCTATATCATAATTAGCAGAGGCTACTTATTTGCCAAAGGGGATTGTGGCATCCCCAGTCTGGGACAGTAATCAAGGAGCCTGAATCCTCACCACTGACAATGGAAAGGGATATTCACTTGGAATACAAATAGATACACTTAGTATTTCCAGATGCAGTCTTCTTTGCATCAAGCACAATTTCCCTTAAGAGGACCCAGGGAACACACTCAGTCCGGGGACTAGTTCCTCTCTATATTTATCCAGACCTCCAATAAGACACTCCACTGACACAGCTCAGAATTGAGTCCTTAGCTGGGGTTCCAAACTAAGTCCTCCCACACCCCCTCTGTGAAACCAGTGCTTTGTGTCCTTGCTCCAAGCAGCTGACACACACACACACACACACACACACACACACACACACACACACACACACACACACACTCTTTGAGATTTGATTTACACACACACACACACACACACACACACACACACACACACACACACACACACACACACACACCAGGGAAAGACTGGCACAATTTCCCATGTTGTGCCCCATTCTGCCCAGACTATAAGCTAGTTATCACTGCCACCAGAACCCCTGCCAGCTACTTTAAGGCTCTTACAAGGGTACCCAATTATACTGAGTAAAATTAATATTAACACAAATGGTAATGTTGACCAAACAGCAAGGCTTTCAGGAGTGGCCAGAGTTATCATCAAATACATATGTGCAAATACTCTTAAAACTTAAATATTTTTCTAAACACACCAGCCACAACGAGGAGTTTAAATATATTTAATAATAAGTAATAAAATAACATGAAAATACTAAATATCTATTTACAGTATACACCAGAGTTTCACGTCACAGGAAATATTAAAAATAACACAGGTGGAAATTTTCACACAGTTATAGAAAAACAGTATTTACCTAGTCTCAATATCTATTCCTGATTGACTAAAAGAATTATTGATCCTACTTACTGAATAGAGCAAAGCAAGATGGGTGAGTTGTCCTTGTTGTTAGATCCAAGACAGAATACAGAATGCTGCTGAGACCATCTCCTCTAATATTAAAACATTATTTCTGTACAAAATGAAATCACATACATCTGGTCATCTGACTGTTTTCCATGCTATCACCAACACTAGAAGCTGTCAGGGTTTAGCACTTACGTGTTACCATTCACACAGACCGAGCATTGCTCAGATGTGGTGCACCTGCTAGAAGTCATAAAACCACTCCACTCTTCCTACAGGAGCTACAACAACTCTAGTTCAGACATTGTGTCTTTGGCTCCCTTCAAAACTGTAGGATAACATCTTTATGGCATAAATATAAAGTAATTTAATTTCAAGAATATTTTTCAAAGTCAGGTGGATTAACCTCTTCCTTTCCAATATATGCTGTTACAATGTATGCATTTTAACAGTTACAGTAATGCATGTGCATTTCTTTTCCTTCCAGCAGGGCAGACTGTTGATACATTTTAACAAAAGCAAACCTCACATATACATTTTCAGCACAAGCATCTGTACAAATCAGTTTGATATACAAATGACATATAATTATTCACAAAATTCCAGCTAGCTGTGCTGGCATATTTTACACATCCACTGCCCCATTTCTCCGGGCATAGTAGGCATTATCTCATATCGTCACTTCTTTCCCCCTTTGAAGATTCAAGCTAGTTTTTCAAGTGCCACTTGAGAAACAATGCTTGAGAGGAATGAGCCTATCTGGGAATACATTATCCTATACTCTGTCTTGACAGCCCAACTGCATTGGCACTGCTAAACCCACTACAGTGATGCACTGTCATATCAAATGTCTGCAACCTTAGGCTCCACCATAGTAACTTGGCATTTTGTTGGATGGCTCGCTTTAGCTATAAGTCTCCCTCAGAATCCTCCTGCCTTCTACTGCAAATACTTAGCACCAGGGCCTCTCTATCATGGTAAGGTTTCATCATGCTAACATGGTACAATTTATGCCCCTGCCTCCTGGCTAGCAGTTCTACCATGTAGTTAACATCACTGACCTTCCTTACCACTTTGAAGGGTCCCTCCCAAGCTGTATGAAGCTTATTGCATCTGATGGGAATGAAAACCATAAGCTGCTGCCTACAGCATACTCTCTGGCTCGAGCATTCCTGTCATATCAGACCTTTTCTGCTGTTGGACTCCTGCCAAATTTGCCTTGGGCAAGCTCATGAGCTCCCTGAGCCTTGTCCTGAGGTTTAAGACATATGCCACAACCGACTTCTTGTGGGATTCACACTCACCCTTCCACTCATCACAAATCAGATCTAAAGTTCCTCTCACCCTATGCCCATACAGCAACTCAAAGGGTGAAAAAGCTATGGATTCCTGAGGTACCTCTCTGTATGCAAACAGCAGATGGGGCAAATATTTGTCCCACTCTCTCTTAAACCAGTCTGTAAATGTCCATAGCATGGTCATTAGTGTAGAGTTTAACCTGTCCACAAGACCATTAGTCTGGGGATGGTATGGGGTGGTCCTTAGCTGCTTCACCCCACAGTGCTTCCACAGACAAGCCAGCAGGTCTGACATAAAATTGGCACCTCTGTAAGTCAGTATTTATCTTGGGAAACTTACCCTGCTGAAAATCGCTAACAAAGCATTTTATACCATCTCTGCCTTAATAGAGGGCAGAACCACTGTCTCAGAGTACCTATTAGCATAATCTACTACCACCAGAATATATTTTTTCCCTGTAGAGTTTGAGAGACTCAGAGGCCCACAATATCCATAGCTACCCTCAGAAATGGCTCCTCAATCACAGGCAAAGGCTTCAAAGGAGCTTGGACCTTGTCTCCTGCCTTGCCTACATTTTGGCACTGCTCACAGGTCCTGCATTACCCTGTTACATCCTGTGCAATCCCAGGCCAATCAAAGTTTTGCATAATACATGTCTTTGTACACTTTATGCCCATATGACCTACAAAAGGCATGTCATTGGCTGTGGCTAGAACTGCCAGATGGTAGGTTCTATGCACTACCAACTGCTGTATTACCTCACCCTCTAGCCCTCCCTCAGAGGTCCACTGTCTTTACAGTAACCCTTTGTTTCAGTATACAGATTCCCTTTTTCCTTGAGAATCAGGTGCCTCCCTAGTTACCCCCCTCAAGCCTCTTAGTTTAGACTCTGAGAGCTGAGCCTGTCTCAACTCTACTTTTGTGACTCTTCCCAGCTACCCTTCCACAGGAAGTCTGGTACCCTCTGACAGTGGTGCCTCACTGTCAGCCTGGATACTACCTCTCACCTCTGCCCTTGCAGTCACTTGATCCAAGGGAACATCAGTACCTACCAGCAACTGTGGATCACCTTCAGGCTCACTGCCACAGTGTAGCTCCCTCCCTGAAATAGCCACCTCACCAGCCCTGGCTTCAGGTATGAGGTCTGTCTGGGTCTCTCTCAGGCTACCAGACCCACATGCCTACCTCCAAGCCTGACTGTGTGTATCTGTATGCACACAAGGTACTGCATTATCAAAATCATTCCCTATCAAGACATCTGCAAGGATATCCTCAAACATATCTAATTGCTTGCTTCCTTTTTGCACCTTTCTACTCAAGGTGAACCCTGCCCAAAGGCATTTGGAAAGGGGTTCCTCTTAAAGTTCTGACTGGAGTGGACTGCCCAAGCAAGTACTGCTCCTCTGTAACCACTGCAGACTTGCCTGTTTTCCATCCACTAAGATAGGATATAATCTCTTGCTATAGTTTGGTACCCCTGTTGTCTCCAAACAACTTACTATTGGCATACTGTTATTCCCACTTGTTGGCTCCCCCACCTTGCCTCCACGGACATCTGCATGCTTCATGGCTCCACTGGCTACATTTAAAACATTTAACCCTTGATTCTGGCTGTATACTTGAACTAGTGGCTTCCCCTGTTTCTGCCGGACTCTGGCAGGGTGGTTTAGGCTGCCCACCATGGGTTCCCTTAATATCCATGTGCAGAGCTGGGTATCCCCTTTCTGTGCAGTGATGCCCTTTTTGCTTGGTAGAGATCCCCTTTTTTCCCCAGCTCATCTGCAGAGTTACCTTCTCGGTCTGCCAACCAGATTCTGATGTACTCAGGCAAAGTGTTAAGGGCTTGTTCCCTCACCAAAAGGTGTGCCAGCCCTTCAGAAGTGGTCACCGGACACCCATTGGTGCACCTATGAAAATAAGTGCTTAACTCAGCAGTATAATCACACACACTTTTTTATCTGCCTTTCATCTATGCTCTCAAAACTTTTTTTTTCTGTAAGCTTCAGGTGTTAACTTAAAGCATCCAAGTAAACATTTCTTGACTTTTTCATGGTTTAGACAATCAATATCAAACAATTTAGAAACAGCAGTTACAGCTTTACCATGGAGTAAAGGTCAGGAACTGTACCCAGAACCCTTGGTTAACATTATACATTTAAACAGTTAGAATAATACATGTACATTTCTTTTTCTTCCATCAGGGCACACTGTTGATATATTGTAACACAAGCAAACATCACAAATACATTTTCAGCACAAGCAGCTGTACAAATCAGTTTAATATACAAATTACATATAATTATTTACAAAATTCCAGCTAGCTGTGCTGGCATGTGTTACACATCCACTGCTCCACTTCTCCGGGCATGGCTGGCAGTACTTCCTATCCTCACAGGGAAAATGAGGCATTGTTGTTTTTTTTTTTTTTACATTTAGTTTTAGTCCATGACTTTGGCACCAATCATTTGTCAGCACCTTCTGTAATATGTTTACATCTTTGTGGGACTCAAATAATTGCGCCCAGTTTGCAGTCATCTGCAAACTTGGTAAGCCACAGGCCATCTACTTTCAGCTGGACCTTAGAGAAATAGATTCCAAACAGTTGAGTGCCCTGCACAGATCCTTATGGTAACTCACTGGTAAGTGGTCTACTAGTGGAGGTGGACTTCCCAACTTTGACGGTATGCGTTCTGTCACTGAGCCAGTTGGCTACCATCTAGTGACTTATGGGTTAATCCCCAGGTGAGAGAGTTTCTCAATGATCCTTGAGTGGAGGATTGTGTCAAAAGCCTTGGCTAAATCAAGATAGGTGGTATGCACTGCATTGGCCTCAACCAGGGCTTTGGTGACATTCTCAAAAAAGTCCACCAGGGTTAATAAGCAAGATCAACGCTTACCGAAACCAAACTGGGTTGGGTCAAAGAATTTGAAGGTATCCTTTGTCCTTGTTGGTAAGGTCCATGATGATTCTTTCCATAGCCCTGCAGATAAGGCTGGTTAGGCTTATGGGTCTGTAGTTTTTTGGGTTGGTTGATGGACCCCCCTTTGTACGAGGGGATTACTATTGCTCTTCTCCACTCTGCGGGAACAAAGCCGCTGCTCAGGCTATGATTACAGACTGTTCCAAGTGGTTCTGCTAGGTCTTGTTTTAGATTGTTTAGTAAGCAACATAGGATGTTATCTGGTCCCATAGAGGCTGTGTTTTTGGCCTTGTAGATTGCTTGTATGACTTGTTCTTTGGATATACTCAGTGGTGGACTGGTGCCAGGAATGCTTTGGGGTGTGGCTGGTGGAGATGGGGGGGTGAAGTTATTGCCAGATCTCTCAGCTAGCAGGTTGGCAATTTCCTCAGGTTCAGTGTGAGTGGTACCATCCACTATAAGTTTGGCACACAGCTGTGCATTCCCTTTTAGGTTTTGGACTTAGCTAAAGAATGCCTTATGTTTGTCTTTGGCTAGGGATACTAATTTAGTCTTGTAACCAGCCTTAGAGGACTTAACAAGATATATCATTTGCTTGTTCAAGCTGTGGTTGGTATTCTTCCTCTGTTGAGTAAGTTCCTTCTTGTTCTTAGATATCAGTTTCTTTTGTTATATAATTTATTATACTTACAGCTCACCAGGGTGGCTTGTTTTTTTGGGAGGACCTAGTTTAAGGCCTTTCAGGTACAGCTGAATCAATACATTTGTTTAAGTAGCTATGTAGGGCATTTGTTTACTCTTCTGCATAGGAGTCATTGTTGGCTATGTTAGAAGGGATTTTGAAACTTTTTATACCATCACTTAGTAGGCTATAGTTTGCTTTGAAGACATTTTTCAGTTTTCTTGCTCCTGTGGGGTTTCAGGTCTAATCTTTACTTCAAATAAGACTTAGTTATAGTGTGACCTTAACAGGGAGGGCAACACACAGGGAGTAGTGCAGTGACCCCCAGTATTGGTGAGCCCTAGGTCTGGGACATTTGAACCCCTTATAGGCGTATAAACCAACTGTTCCAAGGCATTTGAACTAACAAAATCCAGGAACCTCAGAGCAATTGTGTTTGTACGTGTATACGTCGCCCAGTCGACGGAAGGATAGTTGAAATCTCTCTTGACCAAGGTGTTTGGCTGTATACTGAGTGACTCTAGCAAGTCCAGGTAGGTGGTGTACTTCTCCTGGTTCATGGTGGGGAACCTGTAGCTAGCAAGGATGTGGTAGGGTATTTTGCTTATAGTTATTTGGACCTGGAGTAGCTCAAGAGATTCATACTGTTTTACTAGTCTCGCCGTTTATTTGGATTTAGTGAAGATGAATACACCTCCACCTTTGGTTCTTTCATGCTTGTTTTGAGGTCAGAACATGTGAAAGACATTATAACCTTGTACAGCCAGGGTACTCTCTGTGGCCTTGAACCACATTTCAGCGACTGCACAGACATCAGCATCTTCCATTGTGAGGAGTGCTTCCAGGGAGTTGAATTTACTGTTTAGGCACCTAGCATTAAGTAGCATGACCTTGAATTTGTCTGTAGTGGACTTCTTTGCATCGAAAGTTTTGTTGTTTTGACATTGCCTAAAAAAAGACACTATGGGGGAGGCATGTTTCTTTGCCAGTATCTGAAAGCCTTAAGGAGATGGGTGAAGGACATCTCTGGAAAAGCAGTTTGATCTGTCAACCTGGCCATGTCTTCCCAAGCTGTCAAATACTGGATCCCCCTAGAGTGAAGACAATTATTGAAATCAGTCATTTTTTGTCTGTATTGTGGTATCATCCTAAATAAAGGTAGATTGCTGCTTAGAGCTAGGGGCATACCTGCCTAGGACAAATAATCTGAGAGTTCAGCCATGTATCTCTTCATATAGTCCAGAAAGATATGTCTCAGGTCATTCACTCCAGCATGTAGTATGACAGAGTCATAACGTTAATTGTTGCTGAGTGACTTGAGTGTGTGTGTGTAAGTTGATGGTTCCTGGCACCTGACAGGCAGCCGGCTGTGACCTTCTCCTTGTCTAACCTGGTGAGGGGGACATCCGTGTGTCTCACTATTGAGTCGCCTATGACTAGGACATTATGTTTTGAGGTGTTTTGCCATAGGGGATTAATTGTTGAGACACTGATATGTGTTAGATAGAAAGGTAGACATGTAGGAGGATAAGTGTTTTATGAAGACTTCAAAGAAAAGAGAGCTGAAGCACATTTACTGAATGAGGTTTAGTTGGCATTTTTCAAGTTTAATCTCCACAAAATAGCCACAGAAGATGCCTAAATTATTGCACTCAGTACTTTATTTGCTTATCTACTTTATATATATATATATATTTTTTTTTTTTCTGTTAAACTTGCTGGCTTAGTGTCTGAACAGTCATGTACCTGTGTAAACCATTTGTTTGCAGCCACTCATGTTTAATTTGTTTTCCTTTGTGTTTTTGCACTTTTTAAGACTTCTTTTTGCATTAAAACTGCAGCTTAGTTAAAATAGCCGATATTTTGCATTTCTTGGTTGGCTGCATGTCTGTGTGTGAGTAATTGATCATCCATTGTGTTACACTTAGTATTCTCCTTTGTAAATTTATCAGATAGCACCTCCATCTACCTAATAAAAACATTTTAGCAGTGACTTTCCACTGTTTCTCCTACTTTTGCAACCTTCCTTGCATTACAGGTTTTTAGTTGATTTTCTAGTCTAAAGTATAAACTAGCTGAAAGCAATAGTGTTTATTTCGTGGCAGGGGGTAATTTGCTGCTGTCTGAGGGTACACATTCCTGACTGAGCTCCTGCTATGTTCGTATTGCTTCTTTCATTTTTACCAGTCAGCTTTAATCACTGCTGGTAGCCATTTCCTGTGTCTTCCAAAGATTTCAAGGAGAAGACAGCTGAGGCACTTGGTTGGAATTTTTCAAGTTTAATCTGCAGAAAATATCCAGGGAAGTAGCCTAGATTACTGTGCTTAGTATATATTTGATGCTTTCAGTACTTCAGTGCTTAAACATTTGTTTACAGTTACTTCAGTTAAACTTGATGGGTTTTTGTCTGAACAGTCACCTGGCTGGATGAAGTATCAGTACCCCGCTTCTTGTTAATCTGACTGCTATTCTCTGTGTTTTTCCACTTTTACCACTTTTCGCAGAAGCCGTGCATTTCTGTGTTGCCTCCTTATTTGAGTAGTTAATATATCCTCCACATTGTTACACTGATGTTCTCTATTGCAACTTTGTTAGATAGCAGTGCTACCTAGCTAATAAAAGCATTTTCACGGACTTTCTTCTGTTCCTCTATTTTTTTCTTTTCTTACATTAAAGTAAATTTTCAGTTGTTTTTCTTATCCAAGTGTAAACTTGCTGAGGCCAGAGGTGCTTATTCAGTGCCAGGAAGTAATTTGCTGCTATCTGATGGGAAAACATTAGTAATGTCCAGCTATGTTCTTATTGTTTCACTTTTACCACTCAGCTAGTTAATGGCAGTGCAGACGCTTGTACTTTCAGATTCTGTCTTGGAAACCTTAGTTAAATTCTCCTTCCACTTATTGCCATACAAATCATAGAGTTTAGCAGTGGTACATTGTTGTATGCTAAATTGGATCTGTTAGGCAGTCTAGACATTATTTTGCTACCTACCTGGTGTGGTGCTTAAACCAAATTTTACCTATCAATACCTTATGTACAAGCTGAAATGCATTCCCACAGCAGTTGCATGTAGATGCTTCTCATGTGGTGAGTGAGACTGTTCTTTCAAACTGCTAGTTAAATCACTTCCAGGCCTGTTGGATACTACCCCACCACCATTTTTAGGCCACATTAGTAAGCATCTAAAACCATGTATTTGCCCTTCCCATTTGTCCCTGCAGCAAGGTTGGTTGAAATAGGCATTCTGATGCAATGTATACTGACAACTACTGCTTAACCAAACTGTCACTGTATGTGACAGATGTGGTTGTATAATGTTATGGGAGACAAAGCTCTCACGTGTAGTCACTAAAAATAACAAGCAGGTTGTCAGTACCCCATAACACCACACTAAACCATTCACACACAACTCAGACCAAACACACAGGCATACATACGCTAAGGCTCAACCATAAAGACCTCCTAAATGTAACCCAAGAAACAAATACCTACAGCAGTTTACACAGATTCACCAAACACAGATGCCACTCATCATGAAACACACATCTAAGACTCACACTGATTCACTTCCAAAATCCATAATGCAAACCTCTAAACAGTCTAACATCCTTGTCGTATGTGACTCCATAGTGAGACACACCGCTGCACCACTCATTAGGGCTGTGCATGGAGAGGGTCATGGTCACATGCCTGTCAGGTACCAGGATTTACCACCTCTCACACATGCACTTTGGTCCTTGCACCTCAGGCATGCATTTGATCAGAAATCTGGACGAATGGATGGGTGATCGTAGGTTTACCCTGGGGGTCATCTCTGTGTCATTGCTAGATAGAGGCACAGTAAACTAAATTTAATTTAAATTGTACACTTTTGTATCATTACATGGGGTGGCAAAAGCCGCATACACTTTGGCTAGGCTTATAAATGCCCTAGGGCAGATAGCCTAGTACTATACTATGAAACTATGAAACTATGATACATTAATTGTACATGTGGGTATGAATGACTTGAGATGTACCTGTCTGGACTATATGGAGAAAGAAATGGTGGAGCACTTGGAATGTGTATCTGAGGCAGGTATTAATCTGTCCTTGAGCACTGTTCCACCATCACCAAGAATGATGACTCAATTTGAAAAAAGAAAAAAAGACAATTGATGCCAACAATTGCCTTAGCTTCTAGTGTCATATAAAGGGTGTACAATGTACAATGGGAAGGGATAGCAAACAGTTCTAACTGCTTTTCCAGTGATGGCCTGTACCATTCCCCCAAGAATTCTGTCTATCGTCCAAAACCTTATCCACCTCTTATAGTAAATTTTTAAGCTATGTTAGCCTTCTAAAGCATTCAATATAAATAAATAGTATCCAGATAACATTTAGGTATTGTTGCTCAACACTAGGAGCCTTAAAAAAAACTCTCTGCCTTGTAGGCTTTAATTACCCTTGAAAACATCACTATATGCATTGTCATAGAGACCTGGTTCACATCTAGTGAAAGCACTCCATTAGGGCAGGGCTTCAATGCCTATTACTCATACAGACTCACCATATTAGACAAATGCAACAAAAGCAGAGGTTTCTCTATATTCTTAAAATAAATTCTCACCTCCAGACTCAAGATAAACTGGAGCTCCTCTATATCCAGCTTTCTATGAACAAAACCCCTTACCACATCATAGCTACCTAAAGTACCCCCCCACACACACACACTTTATGTACCCTTCAGCTCATACCTTCTATCTAACCAGTATGGAATCCCTGTGTTTTAAACAAAACACCAGTCTTCTAGGAGACTTCATCTATCCCTTCATAAACTGGGAACCTTATACATCCTCAAATGTTTGTTGACAGAGATTTATAGACATCATCAGTACAACCTCTCTGGATTAGATAGTTTGCACCCCAATCAGGGTTGCAGGGCTTGGTCCTTACCAGTATGGGGCAGCTCTGCACCCCACTAATTTTAAATTTCTTCTTGGTCACACTGAACATCACATTCACCATAAGACTGAAGCCTGAAACATCTTCCAATACCTAAGTGTTCAGAGACTATGCAAAGGCCAATTTATTAAAACTGAGTGATGGCCTGGCTAAATTCAAAAGCTTCCACTACCTTATTGATGCCATTGCAAATGCAGAATCCTTTACTGCCAAATTCTATGCACATGTTAATAGCTGCACAGACATATCTGCCCACCTCAGAAATAAGTACAGTGCTTAAGTCAATAATAAACCCCCATGTCTTCCAAGATGTCAATGAACTAATCAGAAGCTTTATTTCAACTCTCCAAATGTGAAAAAAGTAACTGAGAGGTAAGGGCTAGTAATTCTGTCAGTTTTAGTAAAATTCAATAGGTAGCCTTCCAATGGAAACAGGACACGGATACCAAAGTTTAGCACTTTCATCCACTTTATTTCTGTGAACTTCTTCAGAAAAACTTTTAACACACCCCTCATAGTGACATAAATAGCATTCTCACAATCACATGACAAATCTAGTCCAATGACCTTACAAATATATTAGTTCATCTCTCTCTCGATATATATATATATATATATATATATATATATATATAATTAAAATAGTAAAAAGTAACAAGCATTTATTAAACACTTGTTTCTTAAGTTGTAAAAAACATTTAAGCTAATAGTTTCATTCAAACTCGGTACACGATCTGCAGCCAGGTAAATCTGCCAAAATGCTTATTACTTACTGTTGTTATTTTAGTTTTTTAATTTTTTTTTTTTTTATGTAAGTTATATGTGTGTGTGTGTGTGTGTGTGTGTGTGTGTGTATATATATATATATATATATATATATATATATATATATTTTTTTTTTAAGTGATATGGTTTCATAACATGAATTAATATATTTGTAAGGTCATTGGACTAGATTTGTTATGCAATTGTGAGAATGCTATTTATGTTACTGTCGGGGGGTGTTAAATATTTTTCTGAAGAAGTTCACATAAATAAAGTGGATGAAAGTGCTAAACTTTGGTGTCCGTGTCCTGTTTCCATTGGAAGGCTACCTATTGTTTTCTGTTTAAAGTTTTTGGCTGCTTTCCTTTTTTAATAAAATTCAGTTATTGGCTGGTAAATACACACCCTAGATACAAGCAACGAACAAGCTTAGAGAGCCTGAAAGGAAATCAACTAGAAAATATGAAAACACTGACTGAAGAATCCTTTAGCTATTCAGCAAAAAGCTCCAGCTTTTGTGCAAAAGATGGCTGCTGTAATTTAGAGGAAAAAATAAATCAAATGTGCTTAGAGATGATTAAAATAAATGAAACATTGAAGGAATATATAAGCTCAAATAACAGGATGGAAAAATGGAAGAAGTTAAGCAGATGTTCAGATGAACTGAAAAAAACTCCAAAAAATCAGAGGATAAAATGAAGACGAGGCTGGTTGAATATGAGACTGCCAAGAAGAGCTTTTTCCAAAAAAAATGTTAGAATTAAAGAACAGAGCATGCAATCTGAGATTTTCTGCCATACCAGAGACACTTAAAGGAATATACTTTATTAATTTTATGAAAGCACAAATACGCAACTGGACTGGTATTCCACAGCAGGATTTGTTAACTGAAAGGGGACATCATGTATTTGCTCCATCCTGACCAAAAGAAAGCAGGCAAGACTTGTATTAGTAAAGATACAGTCATACCAGCAGAAGGGCAAAGTATTAAAAATTGGAGACAAAAGACTGTGGAAAATGATTATTCACTGTACACTAGGCAGAAGAGAGTCAAATTTATCCCAGCAGTCAGGGAATGTCGAGAGACAGGTGTGAGATTCAAGCTGCTGTATCCAGCTGTCTTCAGCATATTTTTTTCCTGGAGGATTCAAGTTGTTTTTTAATGCAGAGCAGGTTAGGGAGGAAATGCAAAAGTTTGTCCAACAAAAAGTGAGCCATCAAACAAAAGGGGACCCTGCTACTCATTCTTCTGATAATAAAGATCATAGAGAGACTTTGTCAGTGAAAACTTTTGCAGTGTTTAAAAAAATGCTTGACAAAGAGAAAAAAGCACAGGAGTTGACTTGAAGAATCAGAAGTACCTTGTACTTGAACAGGATTCTAGGGGCTGGGAGATGAAGATGAACAGGAAAAAGACCAGAAATACTGCAGTTAATGAATAAATGTGATACTATAAAACAGCAATTGAAAAAGTGACTGAAAAAGACTGGACTTTTGTTGACTTTGTTAAACTTGTGGGTGGACTGAAAAGTATATACCTCTCTTCATGTCATTAATGTTTGGAAGGACACTAAATGGAAAAAAATAAAGTATATCATTCAGATCATGCACCAATATCAATGAAGATAAAAATGCAGGGTAATTAAGTGAAACTGAGAAAGTGATGTTTCGCAACCTACCTGTTAAAAAGGGAGGAATGGGTAGTGGAAGTTATTCGAGAGTTAAAAGGGCAGATAGACATTTCTTCAGAAGTTACAGCTAATGACTGAGATAAAATGAAAGTGGAGTTTAAAAATATGGTAGAAATAAAAGAAAAAAAGAGATATGGTTTTAACAAAAATTATTTAGAGGGAATGACAAACATTAAAGTACTGCAGAATAAGGGGAATCTCCCCAAATAAGAGGTGCAACTGCAGAGAGAGAGAACAAGAAAATGAGGAATTATCTGGATAATATGCATGAGTTTAGAAATATTGCTATTAAGCACTTAGTTTTTGGTAATAACTCCAGAGCACAATGAATAAGGCAAAGGAAAGTAGAAAGGGTGGTTGCCAAAGTTTGGGAGCTTATAACAAGAAAAATAACCAGAGATCCTGTAGAGATATTTTGAAAATTTAGTGAAAACACAGGGAAATGTTGAAATCAAGAAAGAGCACAAATGAAAATATTTACAGAAGACTTAAGTATGCCAAGGTGTTAGAGGTAGCTGAAGCTCAACAATTAACAAGACAGGAGGAAATGAGATAAAAATGGTGGTGTATAATCAAATTGCAGGAAAGTCTCCATGAATAGATGGTATTCCTGTGGAAGTTTGAAAGCTAGAAAGGAAGAAAGTGATAATGATCTGGGAGTTTTGCAGTTAATGAATAAATGTGATACTATAAAACAGCAATTGAAAAAGTGACTGAAAAAGACTGGACTTTTGTTGACTTTGTTAAACTTGTGGGTGGACTGAAAAGTATATACCTCTCTTCATGTCATTAATGTTTGGAAGGACACTAAATGGAAAAAAATAAAGTATATCATTCAGATCATGCACCAATATCAATGAAGATAAAAATGCAGGGTAATTAAGTGAAACTGAGAAAGTGATGTTTCGCAACCTACCTGTTAAAAAGGGAGGAATGGGTAGTGGAAGTTATTCGAGAGTTAAAAGGGCAGATAGACATTTCTTCAGAAGTTACAGCTAATGACTGAGATAAAATGAAAGTGGAGTTTAAAAATATGGTAGAAATAAAAGAAAAAAAGAGATATGGTTTTAACAAAAATTATTTAGAGGGAATGACAAACATTAAAGTACTGCAGAATAAGGGAATCTCCCCAAATAAGAGGTGCAACTGCAGAGAGAGAGAACGAGAAAATGAGGAATTATCTGGATAATATGCATGAGTTTAGAAATATTGCTATTAAGCACTTAGTTTTTGGTAATAACTCCAGAGCACAATGAATAAGGCAAAGGAAAGTAGAAAGGGTGGTTGCCAAAGTTTGGGAGCTTATAACAAGAAAAATAACCAGAGATCCTGTAGAGATATTTTGAAAATTTAGTGAAAACACAGGGAAATGTTGAAATCAAGAAAGAGCACAAATGAAAATATTTACAGAAGACTTAAGTATGCCAAGGTGTTAGAGGTAGCTGAAGCTCAACAATTAACAAGACAGGAGGAAATGAGATAAAAATGGTGGTGTATAATCAAATTGCAGGAAAGTCTCCATGAATAGATGGTATTCCTGTGGAAGTTTGAAAGCTAGAAAGGAAGAAAGTGATAATGATCTGGGAGTTTTTTCCTTAACCATATTTTAAAAGAAGGGGAAACACCAACATCCTGGAAGAAAGCTATGGTGACTGTAATGCCCTAGACAGTAAGGACCCATCAGATGCAGTTTCGTATAGGCCCATTTCAATTTTAAACTGTGATTATAAAGTGCTTATCTCTATAATTGCTAAAAGAATGGCAAAGGTGTTGCCAGAAATGATAATTATGGATCAATGTGGTTTTGCAGTGGGGAGGCAAACATTTGACAACATTAATAGAAAAATGATGACCTACAAGGAAGCAGAATATAAGTAAATACTGCTGCTGTTGGTGGGTGTTGATGCAAAGAAAGCATTTGAAAGAGTAATTAGGATTTGTATGAGTTGAGCAATATAAACATTTGTATTCTGTGATACAATTAAGATGATATATGAGGGATCAGAGGCAAAAATGAATGTTGAAGGGCTCCTAACTGATAAGTTGTAGCTGAAAAGAGAAACTAGGCAGGGGTGTCCTCTTTCCCCTTTGTTATTTACATTGCATTTACTGACATTGGCAAAGAAAATAGGGGACTCAGAAATTCATTGATATTATTGGTATGATAATCAATAAAAGTTGGCCTTCTTTTCAAATTATATTATTTTGTACCTGATAAAACCTGAAAAGGACATCTCAGTTTTGTGGAACATTTTGAGACAGTTTCCTATCTTTACAGGGTATAAAATTATTGAAGATAAAACAAAGGCTTTAGTGTAAACTATATACCCAAGCATGAATTGGTTCAGCAATACCCATAAGTACGGAGACAAGATACAATAATATTTAGGAGTGTGGTTTAAAATGATTCTGTTATTGCAACTAATGGTATGTGGGAAGAGACTAAATAAAAGATAATACAAAACTGAGAAACTGGAAGCTCTTGTTTATGGATCTGAATAGCAAGATACAAGCAGTGAAAATGTTTTTAGCCCCTTTAGTTTTACACACAGGTCAGACATATTTTTATCAACCAGGGGAGAAGTTGTGGACTAATTAATAAGGAGTTGCTGGAATTTGTCTGGGAAGGGAAGAGCTCAAGGGTCAAGTGGGATAAGCTGATTGTTCCAATAGAACAAACAATGTGGTTCAGGATTACCTTATTTGAAGGGATGTTTTATAGCTGCATAGTTAAGGCTCATATACTTAACACAAGCAGAAAGGTATAATTCAAAGTGGAACAGGATGATGATGAAGTAGAGAGTGGGAATTCAAGAAATAAGGAGAGAGTTGGATTTTAAATAAGATCCTTAAAGAGGTTAACAGCAGCCATACAGACTATTATATTCATAATGTAGCAGAAAGTATTGTAAGAACTAAGCCAGCGTAAGAATAGAGAAAGGAGATTTTGCTGATAGGGATGACTGCAATTAGGGGGAGAGAGAATAGGTAAATAGGGGGCTGACATTTACTGGAGAAAACTGAGGGAAAGGTAACAGAATGGGAAGAGACCAAGACGACATTTACACTGCAGGCTAGAGATTGCCTTCCCCATTAGGGATTGATAGAGTATAGGGAAAGAGAAATTACTGGGGAATCCTAAGTGAAAGCATAGATGCCAGAAGTTGTTGAGGACTTGGGGGGGGGGGGGTGGAGGGTGAGAGACGTGATCTAAAAAAGGGCAATTTTTTAAAACTATTTACTACCACAATATAGGCTCACTTAGAGAACATATTAAGCTTAGCCAATTCCCTTTTGGTGCTTGAATTAACATCTCCTGATTGGTCTTACCTATTCCATGGCTGATAATTGTATATTAGCCCTAGTGAGAATAACTGTGATCATACCATAGATAATTTGAGGGGACCCATGTAAAGGATGCAGCATTAAGGAACTGCCTCTATCCATTAGTGGCAACCGGTGCAATCCTAGAGTACATTTTCTATTACCCATCCTTAGATCCAAGTTGCATTTGAATATGGACAGGGATGAGCTTTGTTTTACTTGAGTGGATAATCTGTTCTAGAACAGTGGTGGCCTGTGTGCAAGGGTGCCCGCAGGCAGGTGCAAGGGAGTGCATTTGCACCCCCCTGGAATCGGCTTGCTAGTAAATTAATCATCTTTTAATTTAAATTTTGTTTTGTTTTGTTTTGTTTTTTTAGGGCGTTCTTTAAGAATGCCCTTCAAGTCCAGTCACACAGATGTTTTTGTGTCTGTGCGACTGATGTTTTACGTCTTCATCTTCTGTGCCCGGGTGAATTTTGAATAACAGAAGGAAGACATTTGGACTGGAGTACACAGACAAACATACAAATGACAGGTAGGTGGCCATGGCTTTCTGTGCCATTGTGGTTAGTTTGTGACTGTTGGTGGTAAACTGCAGAAAATAAGTGTCCCGGTGTGAAGAAATGTGCAATTGATGATGCAGAGCAATAATTTGCTATAATATTGACTTCTCTATCTACAGGTTAGTACCTGTCTACCTACTGCAAATTCCTACTAGGAAAAGAACTTGAGTAATATCAGAGTTATTAAAAAATGTCAACACTTTAAAAGCAATAGCTGTTCTGACAGTTCCTTTTAACTGATGTGATACCTGCTTTTGTTGGTGGATTAATCTGAAGAATAATGGACCTTCATGGAGTTAAAAGCATCAGTCACTTGCTCCGTACTACGATCTTTCTATTGTTGGTTTCATGAATAGGCTCATGCCTGTCTTCACCCAGCACACCTACTAAGACAGGCAAGTTCTGGGAGAGCAGTCTGCAGTGAGACTGAACATCCAGTTTCTGAACCTGCGAGAAAGCTGTTTACGTTTGCAGTTTTTATTGAATATTACAACTTCAGTGAACATCATGGAAATGATCTGGCTTTAGATCAGCAAACAACTACCCCTCAAAGACACACATCTAACTTATGATATGAAGTAAGTACTTTTTATACTCAAGAAAGGAGACTGATTTAACAAGAACTGCCAAATTAAATGTAATTTTTAAGTGAATTACAGCAGCATTTAGAAAGTATCCCTAGTTTGGGTGTTTGTCTCTGATTCTTTTTGGTTTTGTCCATATGTGGTTTTGTAAAGAGGCTGAACATTATAATCTGATGTGTTCCAATGTCAAATTGTGTATTGTCAGACATTGTATTTTTAAATCTGAACTACTCTATGACAAGATTTTCCATTTTAATGATGGGTGTAGAAAAGGTTTATCCATAATTTAGTGTGAGAATGAAGGAAGAAAAGTTGATGGTTCTTGTCTCATCTCTATCACAAACATAAATTAAAAACAAGTAGCTCTGCAGACATTTATTTGTGCAGCGACCGGCATTCTCAATTTGCTGTACCATTTTAAGGACACACAGATCATCTGATGCTAATTATGAATGCCTCTGCTGCTTTTACATCGACTCTGTCTCTTCACTGTCAGCTACTGCTGCTAGCTGTCTTTTTCTCCAGATAGACAGCACATCTCCCACTCTCTAGGCTATATCTCTGACCTGGCTCCATGTGAACTTGTAGATATTTTCTTATGCACTAGGGAAAATTTACCAAACAAGTATCTTTACCTATCTTAAGGTTATCAGTATGTCCTTTGTGTGATAAATGTAGATGGGGACCCCATCAGTGTTTAACCTACAAGGTGAGGAAGTGTTAAAGAAATACATGTTGTACTGTCTCTTCCCAAAGATCATCACTGCCTTATGTAATCTATGCTCACCTTATTTGTGATTTGACTGGTATTTTTATATTAGTAAGTTCAGAAATGCAAACAGATGTGCAGGTTTCTTTTAAACAGGGAACAGAAAGAAGGATTGTGCTGTAGCTTTATGAGTAATCTTACTCTTTTCTCCACATGCAAGCACATTACCACCAGGAGCAACTGAGCAAATAAAAAAATAATAACGCCCCTCAACTAAATTATCTGTAATTCAACAAGAGTGGAGTAAACGTGCAGTGGGAATGTGGTGAAGTGCATTGTTTTATTTAAAGCCGCGTAAATAAAGTAACAACCTTGGTGTAGTAGTGTGGTATGGAGTTTTGGTATAGCCGATGATACGCACTGCATCTTGAGAAGCTTACTGAACTGACATTACTAGAAGGACTGATGGCTGTTAGCGGAGTAATAACATGCAGCAGTACCTGTTCCTCTGTGCTGTGTTGCTATGTACATATGACTGTGATGTATGAGGAGTAATAACATGCAGCAGTACTTGTTCCTCTGTGCTATGTTGCTATGTACATATGGCTGTGATGTATGAGGAGTAATAACATGCAGCAGTACCTGTTCCTCTGTGCTGTGTTGCTATGTACATATGGCTGTGATGCATGAGGAGTAATAACATGCAGCAGTACCTGTTCCTCTGTGCTATGTTGCTATGTACATATGGCTGTGATGTATGAGGAGTAATAACATGCAGCAGTACCTGTTCCTCTGTGCTATGTTGCTATGTACATATGGCTGTGATGCATGAGTCCTTGTGTAGGGGGGTTCACTTACTGCTGTGTTTATTTTGCATCTCCCAATTTAAAGTTTAACTATGTGGCTGTTCTCTGAGAGATTGTCAGTATTATCTGTGTTTACTTGGGTACTCATGTATGGCTAAGAGGATATAGAAGAATATTTACTATGACATTACGTGTCTTTAGCCTGACATACTGTTTCTTTCCTTTTTTACTTTTGAAGCGGCTGCTGTCCATGTTTTTGTTTCATAGATACTTGTAAATTAGGAAGCCAGCACTAATATGGGGAGATGAAACCCGATTGCATTTTGATTATAATGGCTTGGTATCTTAGTCTGAAAAAATATATAGTTTTTAATCTTGGTATGCCTGCAGCTATGTACACTGCGGTTATGATAACTATTGATTGCTTTTCATTGGACACATTTATAGTTCCATTTTGATCATTAACATATTGAATAATCTAGTGGTCTTGTTACACGTGCTTTGTTATCTTTGGATTATTTGCTTACTAATGCAAATATAACGAGGCATGGGTGTAGATGGGCATACTTATAGTGAAATTCCTACATTTTGCTGATTGTCTCAGAAACTTTATAGTTCTAAGGTTTAGAATTGTTAGACCTGGCTAAACTGTGTAGAGTGCAAAATATACCTACCTGATAGAAATGCACCACTAAAAATAACATTTTTATGGTTATAAGTGGCAATAGTTAAACGTGTCCCTTTTTGAAGTTTTAAGGGCACATTTTTGAGTATATTTTTAAGTTGTAGCTAGCTGGGTGGTGTATGGACAAATTTATGACGTCTGAGCGCAAAATATTGAATTCTGGCCACTCTGTTATGTATACACACATACATGTTTGAAATTTGAACTAAATTTGTCTGCTAGTAAATTGCCTATGTCCAGGAATTTAAAATTATTTACTATTTCTGTGCAGTGCTGCAAATTGTTTCTAAGGTTTCTAACATAGTTAAAGAAGGCATTCTGGTTACCCTTCACCTACTTGGTTATTTTTTTTACCTCATATCTGGCTTTCATTTATTTATTTATTTAACATTTGTTGGCCGGGAAAGTCCGACTAGGTTCCACAGAGCCTGTTTTCAGTGGAGGCCCGGGGAGAAACACTCCAGATGCATGTCTTTGGAATGTGAAACCCACACAAACACAGGAAGAACATGCAAACTCCACACAGAAGGCACCCCAGCCGAGAATCGAACTGGAGAACCTCTTGCTGTGAGGCAACAACGTTAACCGCTGCACCACTGCACCGCCCAGGATTTGATCAGGGTAACGAGCTCCCTGTTAAGTTTAACAAGAGTGAATTTAGCATCTTGAGAGTTAAATTTATTTTTGCAGGCAATATGTTTTCTTTTATTACAGAGCCTCTTTATATTTGGGTTCGACTAAATGGAATTATTCTTAAATGTGGCTTTCTGTTTAATTCAGAGGGGTATATATGTGTCTGTGCAGCTATTTACATATGCATAGGATTTCACAGTGAAGGATTCCACATAATTCAGGCCATCACTTAGTTTTAGTAGATTAATCTTAGCATAGTCTCTGAAAACAGAAGTATTGGAATATGCTTTTGGCTTCAGTCTTCTAATGAATGTGACTGATTTGTGGTCCAGTTTAACCAGGGAGGAAGTGGCAGTTGGTGGACACCAAAGTTGTCCCATATTGTTAAGGACCAAGTCCAGGATTTTATCACTCTTGTTTGGGTACAGACTAACTGATCCAGATATTCTGTATTGATGAAATCCAGAACTGTGTGGGAATACATACTCAAGGATATACAAGTTTCCCAGTTAATGGAGGAGTAGTTGATTGAAGTCTCCTAGAATAATGGTTTTGGCTTAATGCATAGGGAGGGACACCATATTAGTTAGGTAGGAGATATGGACTGATGGGGTACATAGAGGGGACGTATAAGTTGGTGTGACACAGCAAGGAGTTTTGTTAATGCTAAGTTGGATGTAGAGGAATTCCACGTCATTATCTCACCTAGCAAGTCTGGAGATGAATTGTTCTTTAAGAATATGTAGACACCATCATCTTTTCATCTAAGGTGGTAGGCCTGAACTTGTGGCAGGTATCGAAATTCTGCATTAAAGGAGTGCTGTCATCGGTCTTGAACTAGGTCTCTGTGATGATGCATATATAGATGATTTCCAGGGGAAGGAGTGCTTGTAAGGAGTGGACTTTTTAGCTTAGGCTCTGAAAAGGAAATTGGTTATTTTCTAATTCATGTAGCTATAAAATTCAGTATAAAACCTGTAAAAGTTTCTGAATGCAAACACACTATTTATTAAAGCAACATCATGATAGGGAATACTTCAGTACAGAGAGATTCAACTATATACATAGCCATGAGTTCCTTTATACCTTTCTGTCAAAAAAAAAAAAAAAAAAACAAACACCAAGTTCGCACAGAGTTCGACAAAATCTATTTGTGTACATTGTCAAGGCTGGAATGAGTAAACATTGTAAAAATATGTGGAAAGGTGGACAGTTTGACAAAATCTTTAAGGAGGTAGCATACCCCTCAGCTGTCCAGGTTTTGCAGAATGTCCAGATGTTTGCCCCATATTCTTCCTAAAAAGGATTGAAGTTGCTAAATAGATTTAGACATAATATCCTTTAGAAAAATGCATACCGACACAAATCCTGTGTGTGTGTATGTGTGTGTGTGTGTGCGTCTCAGAGTGATAGAAAGATGTTCTGGAATTTAATTTCAAGTGCATTTTCAAGAAATTGTGAGCTTCAAGGGAAGCAAAGGATGTTCTTCGTGTTTCACTGTTGCAGTCATCACATTTGGGTTATCTGCTTGCAGTAGCCCTTAGTCGGCCTGATTATCAAAATCTTGGGCCCTGCGTCTGTTGCTGTCTCATTTTCTTTGACGTCAGGTAGTCAGGGGTATAAAGCATGCAGCCGATGCCATTACATTAGTCTTTCTTGCCATGCGGTGCCCGAAGCAGAAGCAGTTCCCAAGTGCCGGTCGGCCGACTCCTGAAATTTTCATTTTCAAGTTTCAGTACTGAAGTCTTCAACTAAAGCTAAGTACCCCATTGGGGAAACTTTTTCTTGCTCTAAACCGATGTCAGTAAAAGTCAATAATTGTATTTCTTCTGGAAAGCAAATACCTCATAAAGGTTTTCATTCGTACTGTATTCCTTGCCTAGGTCTTGACCACGATGTACCTCGTTGTTGGTTTTGTGCTTGATTTAAACAGCGAATTATTCATCGTCGGTATATTTAATGCTTTTAAATATTTTGGTGCTTGGTTCAATTATCCAGATATGTCTTCGGTAAGCCATTCGACTACTGACATTCCTAAAAACCGCAAAGATAAAGACAGAGACAGGCTGCCTAGGTCAAAAAGCTGCCGATGGCGCTTCTCCTAAGCTAGTCACCAGTTCGTCGGTACTCAGTGAGGTGCTTTTGCAGCCCCTGATACCCGCTACTTCAGATTCGCAGGTCTCTACTGAGACCCATTTGGAGTCCGGCATGCTGCGAGATGCTTCAACTGTGGAACCTGCAGATCTCTCTATCTTGGATGGGTCCGGAGCCGTTGTGCAGGCACTGGCTTCTGAGGGTGTATTCAGGCCTACTGACTTGCATATTAAACCGGTGCCATCTTCTTCTTCAAGGCCTAAAACTCGAACCATGCCTAGAAAAACAATGCCCAGACTGCATGGTCAGGTCTCTATGCCTAAAAAGCAAATGATAAGAATGGCTGAAAACCCTATTATTTTAATCAGGGGAAGCCAACCTTTCCCCTCTAAGAGACCTAGGACTGAATTTGCTTATGATACTTCTGATCAGGATTCTGAAATTTCTGTTTCCTCGGATGACCAGGATTTACCCTTATCTACCCATGAGTATTCTGATGCAGAGGACTCTATTCCCTCTGCTCCCCCCCTGAGGATTTCTCTTTTGGTGAAACTTGCATACTCTTAGGGAGCATTTCCGCTGGGAAAGCCAGGATTACACTGATTCTAAAAAGAGGCTCAGGGATTTCTTACTCCTGCCCCAACACAGGCCTTTAGCTATCCCTCCTGTACTAGACATTGTTGATGATGCCTTTTCGGAGTCTAGCTTGGCCCCGGACTCTTTACCTCCTGCTCCCAGAAAACCTGATAGCTATTACAGGATTCCTGACTCTCACAAGTTCCTTTTTAAAAATCCATTTGCGGATCCTGAGACCATTTCACAGGGACCCAAGGGCATTAAGGCTACTACTGCCAAAAATCCTACCCCCTCTGATAGAGATTACAGGGCGCTGGATAGATGGGGTAAGAAGTTATACACTTCTGCAACCTTGGCTGTTAGGGCCTTAAACTGCCAGTTTCATATGTTAAAGTATCAGCAGTATATTATTGGATTGCTTAAACAGAAAATTATGTTGATTCCTGACTGTGCTGAAAATAAGGATTTACAGGATTTAATGCATTCTGCTGAACATGTTGGGAAACATACTTTGCAATGTGGTTTTGATTCACTAGAGGCATCTTGCAGGGCTGCTGTCACTGGGTCTTTACTTAGAAGGCATGCTTGGCTTAAGGAGCAGCCCTTGCCAGATCATGTTAAAGCTAAATTGCTGGATGCTCCCTTAAATCAGGACTGCCTGTTTGGCAACAAACCAGAAGAAGTACTTAAAAAGATGGAGGAAAAAGCTAAATCTATGCAAACTGTTAAAGATTTCCTACAAGTACAGCCTCCAAGATTTAGTAGGCATTGGCCCTCTAAGAATTGGAACTTTCCTGCCTCTTCCAGGCCTTCTCAGTCAAAAACCAGAACCAGCAGAACACCCAGGCTTCAGTCCCAGGGTGCTCACAGGACTAAGCAGTGGGGGGCTCCCACTTCCAAATCAAGGAGTAGTAAGACCCCCCCCCCCTATGGTAAGATGTCTCAATTACTTAACTTTAACACTAACAAGCACTTCACAACTGATTGCTCCTTTAGGGGGAAAGATTGCTGTGCAGGCAAAAAACTGTTAACACATTACCCAGGACAAATGGGTTTTAAATATAGTTTCCCAAGGATACAGATTTCACTTCCACACGTTACCAACCCCAAATGGTTGGCCAGATCTACCCCCAAATCAGTGGACAGAGGCTCAAAAGCAAGTATTCTCTGTCTTAAGCGTAAGGGCTATTCAAACTGTACCAGAAGATGAAAAGGGACAAGGTTTCTACTCAAGACTTTTCCTGGAACTCAGAAAAGACAACTTATGGCGTCCTATCCTGGACCTTTCTATCCTAAACACCTTTTTGGTGATCCCAAAATTCAAGATGTTAACTCCTCACCAGTTGCTTCCTATGTTAGGCAAAGATGCCTGGTTGGCAACACTGGATTTAAAGGAAGCCTACCTGCACATCCCAATCAGGGAATCTTGCAGAAGATACCTACGCTTCAAAGCAGGGTACATGTACTATCAGTTCTCTGCACTGCCCTTTGGTTTATCTACTGCACCCAGGGTATTCACAAAGTGCCTAGCTCCAGTCATTGCATTTTGCAGGCAAAGAAATATTTAAATATACCCATACCTGGACGATTGTCTAGTTCAGGCAGAAAGCCAGGACATACTTTTGAATTGTCTGGCGTTTGTACAAAAGGTGCTAACTTGTCTGGGGTACACCATAAACGAAAATAAATCACATCTTGTACCCTGTCAACAAATTACATTCCTGGGAGCAAGCTTGAACACAACTTCCCAGATGGCTTTCCTCATGCCAGAGAAACAAATTAATTTGACAACTTACTTCAAACTAATGGCCACAAAAACCCTGCTATCTGCAAGGCAAGTACTGCAAGCCTTGGAGTTCATGGCCTCCTGCATTCTCCTAATTCCATATGCAAGACTGCGTATGAGGAAACTACAATGGTATCTAAAAAGCCTATGGTATCAACATTCTCAGGATCTAGAAGCAATGGTTCCTATCAAACCTTGCCTACAGTTAGAGTTCCTTTGGTGGGCAGAGGCTTGCCACCAGAACAAGGGACTACCATTCACTCTACCCCCTGCCTCCCAAACCCTAACAACAGATGCATCAGACTATGCATGGGGGGCTCACCTGGCAGGGAAGTGCATTCAGGGCAAATGGAGCCCAAGTCAAATGCACCTGTATATCAATCAAAAAGAAATGTTAGCTGTACAGAATGATCTGACAGCCTTCAAGGACCACATTCTTCCAGGACAATTAATGGTAAAGACGGACAACACCACTGTTATGTGGTACATAAACAAGCAGGGGGATACCCATTCATACATCTGCAGACTAGCCATGGCTCTGTGGAACACAGCCTTGAGCTACCAAGTGCATCTACAGGCTCAATTCCTGCCAGGAAAACTAAATACACTGGCAGATGAACTAAGCAGAAATCTCATGGACCCACACGAGTGGAAACTGGAACCAAAGACTTTCAACATGTTGATAAACAAATGGGGAAGCCCAGATATAGACCTGTTTGCCTCCCCCCAGAACTACCAATTGGACAAATTCTGCACAAGGACTCCCCACAAACAAGCTTGGAAAGTGGACGCCCTGTCCTTCAGCTGGAAAAATCTATCAGTTTATGCCTTTCCTCCTCTGCCTCTCCTCTCCAAGGTACTACTAAAGATCAAACAGGACAAACCAAGGACGATACTGATTGCACCAGACTGGCCACGCCAACACTGGTGTACCCCCTCTTGTGCAGTGTGTCACTGCTGGCTCCATGGCACCTGCCTCATACACCTACCCTGCTGTCACAGCAGGAGGGCCAGATTCTGCATCCTCAGCTTCAAACCCTGAACCTGGCAGCCTGGCTAATTACCTAATCTCTCTGTTACCATCACTCAGTAAACAAGTGTTGGATGTAATTTTGGAGGTGAGAAGGCCTAGTACTAGAAAATCTTATGCTGAAAAATGGAAAAGATTCTGCGCCTGGAACCAAACTCAAGTGATGGACACAGCAGTGCCCATTTTGCCTCAAATTCTTCAATACTTAACTGAGATGCTTCACAAGGGCCTTTCTTTCTCCTCCATCAAAATTCATGCCTCAGCCATTTCAGCTCATTACAACACAGAACTACTCCTCTTCTCTCATCCACTGCTCAAGCAGTTCCTCAGAGGGACCAAAAACTTAAGACCACCCAGGAGATCCCCAACTCCAGCCTGGGACCTTAATTTTGTATTGGAAAAACTCACTCTACCTACATTTGAACCAGCTGCAAGTGCAGAGGTAAAATTCCTTTCTTGGAAAACAGCCTTCCTTTTCGCAATCACTTCAGCAAGAAGGGTATTTGAATTATAGGCCCTTATGGCAGTGGAGCCTTTCCTCAACTTTCATGCAGACTTGGTGGACCCAGGACAAACCCCTCTTTCATGCCCAAGGTAGTATCCAGTGTGGCTCTTAATCAGTCCATTCATTTACCAACCTGCTTTTCTGATCCACAGAACAAAGGGGGGTGGATACTGCACTCCTTAAATGTGCACAGACAACTTAGATTTTACTTGGACAGGACTAAACCTCAAAGGAAATCTGAACAACTGCTGGTAGCATTTGCTGCAGGGGCAAAGGGGAAGGCCATTTCAAAGCAAACCATTTCTAAATGGATAGGCCATTGCATTCATTTCTGCTATAAGCACCATGGAAAACCTATCCCGAAGGGGATAAGACCACACACAACTAGGGCTGCATCTACCTCTACAGCCTTTCTCAGAGGTGCCCCTACCAGGGGCATCCTAGAAGCTGCTACCTGGAGTTCTGTACATACTTTTACCAAGAATTACCACTTGCCAATTTTCTCTAAATCCAGAGCTGGCTTTGCCACTGCAGTCTTGCAGGGCCTTATAGCTGGTCCTAATGCTATCTAAATTCCTCTTCCCATCCTTAGCTTTGGGAATCTACCCAAATGTGATGACAGCAACAGTGAAACACGAAGAACATAGTACAGTTGTGTACACTTACCATAAATGTAGATGTTCGAGTGTATTAACTGTTGCAGTCCTGGTTACCCACCCTCCAGCCCCCTGACTTCTTTTGGCTATACATCTGTTCTCCTTTGCTATGCTTAAAAGCTTTTTGGTGCATTTGCTTTTTTGTTGGAGGTATAACCTTGCATATATATATTTAATTGCTTCCCATTAGGGGGGCACCTGGCATCTGGGGCAAGAAAAACTGATGTAATGACGTAGGCTGCATGCTTTATACCCCTGACTACCTGACGTCATGGAAGATGAGACTGCAACTGACGCAGGACCCAAGACTTTGATAATCAGGCAGACTGAGGGCTACTGCAAGCAGATAACCCAAATGTGATGACTTCAACAGTGAATACACTCGAACATCTACATCTATGGTAAGTGTACACAACTGTACTTTACTGCTGCTCATGCTAAGTCTGCATAAAATGTGCAAATGTTTTGTTTAGCAAATGGTAACATTATTGTGATATAGAATTTTAAAGCAGTGTTAGCACAGCAGGTAGCATACTTGCATCTTGATGCAAAGGGCTGTAGGTTCTATTCCTACAGCATGTACATTTCTATTTTAAGGGGGTATGGTACTGCAGTCCTTAGTATGTCCTCCTTTGGATGAGACACCTACTAAGTATGAACATGTATTTCAGCTTGCCACCCATTCCCTATTGCAGTATACCAGCTTACAATTTCATTTACTGTAACATAGGAAATTTATTCTTCAAAGGCAACAGGCACTGAATTTGTAAATAAAACACTGAAATATAAAGTTTTCTAGCAACAACAGGTTCATAGGTTGGTACTAGGCTATCAGCCCTAGGGCCTATACAAGCCTAGCCATAACAATTCCCTAGCTATTTCTTCCCACACTATTTACTTCCCTGAACCCCTGTCTAGCAGGGCGACTGACGTGATCCCTGGGGTGAATTTCCTTTCTCCCATCCAATTGTCAAGGTTCCTTTTGAAGAGGGTTAAAGAGGAGCTCTGCTTGAAATGTATAGGCAGTCTATGCCAGTGTCTGGGGAGTCTCTGAGTCAGGAACTTATCCCTCCAGCATGTTTTGTTTATTGTGATGACAAGGTTTAGATCCCTGGAGCATGTGGCTCCTAGGGATTGAGATTTCTTTAAGTTTAGCATGTCCATCAGCTCTGGGTTTGACATGGCCTTGTATGTTAAGCAGAGATCGCTTCTGAGTAGACGATATGTGACAGAGTATAGCTGGAGTTTTTTAAAGCGGTCAGTGTAGGGCATCTGCTTTAGGCCTGTGATTCTTTTAGTGAGGTATTTCTGTGGCCTTTCCAGTTGTTGTAGATGTCTTGAGAGGTACATACCAAACGGGGAGTTGTATTCTATAATGAGTCTAATGAGGGATGAGTACAGTGGGACAATGACCTCCTTTTTTCTAGATGAATATGCTCCAATATCCTAGACCTGGTCATTACCAACATGGGAAATTGATGCTCCACACCTATGGTCACCCCCTCGTTAGTCACGTCTGACCATAAGCTAATCACCCTTAACATCCACATCCCACCCCACCCCCCAGTAAGGAAACCTCCAAAAAAAACTTCTCCAAAGCCAACTTCATGCTACTCAAGTCAGAAATGACAAACTTCATGACACCCATGCAGATGGGAGCTGAAAGTTCAACTGCTGAATCCTACACTAAGGCACTGTACGAGCACATCCACTCATGCATAAATCATGCCATCCCAAATAGAACCAAGATGCTCTCATCCAAAAAAAAGAAGCCAATCTGGTGGTCCCCTGCCATAAACAAACTTTACAACAAAAGGTAGAAACTGTTGCAGAAAAGAGGAAAATCCCAGGATGCAAAAAACTTCCTTACCAGCCTCAGTAAGAAACTGAGATCCCTCATAAAATCCTCCAAAGCTAGTTACGAAAATAAAATTGCCAAAGATTCCAAAGACAACAACAAGGCATTCTATAACTATGTCAAGAATCTAAATGGCAATGCTCAGATCTGCTCTGAGCTAAAACAGAATGGCATTAAATATACTGATCCCAAGGATATTGCCAATATCCTGGCAGATCGATTCAGTGCCATCTTCACCCCCCTCTCTCCCCCTAAATGGCCCATCTCAATACTGGAAGATTGCCAAATTCCGGTAATAACGGCCACACAGGTAAAAAACGCACTCTTCAAAGCTAAGAGTACAGCATCCATGGGACCAGATGACATCCCGGGCTGTGTACTACATGAACTACAATATGAACTGGCACCTCACCTAAGTGTCATGTTTAATCATAGCCTCACCTCAGGTTTCGTGCCCACTGAGTGGCGCACAGCTACAGTTATCCCACTCCACAAGGGGGGATCCACCTTGGATCCCGGAAACTACCATCCCATCAGTCTGACAAGCCTTATCTGCAAGGCCATGGAGCGTATTATCATGGAACTTATAAACAAAGACATTGGCAACCTTCAAACACTGGACCCCACCCAGTTTGGGATCGTGAAGGGCCGATCTTGTCTCCTGAACTTGATTGACTTCTTCGAATCAGTGTCCAGAGCCATGGACAAGGGTAAGGTGGTCCACACAACCTATCTAGACCTTGCCAAGGCCTTTGACACCATCCCCCACTCTGGAATCATAGATAAACTTACTAAGTTGGGCATTAATCCCTACGTTATCCATTGGGTTGCTAACTGGCTTACTGATAGAACCCACACTGTAAAAGTAGCCAACTCCAAATCCAGCTCCAGACAAGTGGAGTACCTCAGGGTTCAGTGCTGGGACCGCTCTTGTTTGGCATCTACTTCTCTGAAGTACAGGCCAACACTAAGGGACTCTGGATAACAAAGTTTGCAGATGACTGCAAACTGGGAGCCATTATTGAATCCCCAAATGATGCAGATACTCTACAAAAGGGCCTTACAGAAACAGATGCTTGGTGCCAGATCCATGGGCTCAAGCTCAATGCCAAGAAATGTATAGTTATCCCCTTTGGGAAAAAACATGTATCCGTGAATTACCATATAGGTGGCAGTATACTAAATACTGAAAGTTTGATAAGAGACTTAGGGACACAGGTGGACAGTGGTCTCACCTTCGATAACCACATCGCCACAACAGTCAGGAAATCCTTCTATGTGGCACACCTCATCACTAAGGGCTTTTCATCCAGAAAAAAGGAGGTCATTGTCCCACTGTACTCATCCCTCATTAGACCCATTATAGAATACAATGCCCCGTTTGGTATGTACCTCTCAAGACATCTGCAACAACTGGAAAGGCCACAGAAATACCTCACTAAAAGAATCACAGGCCTAAAGCGGATGCCCTACACTGACCGCCTTAAAAAACTCCAGCTATACTCTGTCGCATATCGTCTACTCAGAGGCGATCTTTGCTTAACATACAAGGCCATGTCAAACCCAGAGCTGTTGGACATGCTACACTTAAAGAAATCCCAATCCCTCAGAGCCACATGCTCCAGGGATCTAAACCTTGTCATCACAATAAACAAAATATGCTGGAGGGATAGGTTCCTGACCCAGAGACTCCCCAGACTCTGGAATAGATTGCCCATACATGTCAAGCAGAGTGCCTCTTTGGTCCTCTTCAAAAGGAACCTTGATGATTGGATGGGAGAAAGGAAATACACCCCGGGGATCACGTCAGTCGCCCTGCTAGATGGGGGTCCAGGGAAGTAAATAGTGTGGGAAGAAATAGCCAGGGAATTGTTATGGCTAGGCTTGTATAGGCCCTAGGGCTGATAGCCTAGTACCAACCTATGAACCTACGAACCTATGAAAAGCCCTTAGTGATGAGGTGTGCCACATAGAAGGATTTCCTGACTGTTGTGGCAATGTGGTTATCGAAGGTGAGACCACTGTCCAACTGTGTCTCTAAGTCTCTTATCACACTTTTGGTGTTTAGTGTACTGCCACCTATGTGGTAATTCATGGGTACATGTTTTTTCCCAAAGAGGATAACTATACATTTCTTGGCATTGAGCTTAAGCCCATGGCTCTGGCACCAATCATCTGTTTCTGTAAGGCCCTTTTGTAGAGTATCCACATCATTTGGGGATTCAGTAATGGCTCCCAGTTTGCAGTCATCTGTGAACTTTGTTAGCCAGAGTCTCTTAGTGTGTTGGCCTGTACTTCAGAGAAGTAGATGCCAAACAAGAGCATTTCCAGGACTGAACCCTGAGGTACTCCACTTGTCACTTGTCTGGATATGGATTTGGAGTCGGCTACTTTTACAGTGTGGGTTCTGTCAGTAAGCCAGTTGGCAACCCATCGAGTGATGTAGGGGTTAATGCCCAGCTTAGTAAGTCTATCTATGATTCTAGAGTGGGGGATGATGTCAAAGGCTTTGCCGAGGTCCAGATAGGCTGTGTGGACCGCCTTACCTTCATCCACAGCTCTGGAGACTGATTTGAAGAAGTCAATCAGGTTCAGGAGACAAGATCAGCCCTTCACAAACCCAAACTGGGTGGGGTCCAGTGTTTGAAGGTTGCCAATGTCTTTTTTTATATGTTCCATGGCCTTGCAGATCAGGCTCGTCAGATTGATGGGGTGGTAGTTCCCGGGATCCAAGGTGGATGCCCCCTTGTGGAGTGGGATAACTGTAGCTGTGCGCCACTCAGTGGGCATGAAGCCTGAGATGAGGCTATGATTAAACATGACACTTAGGTGAGTTGCCAGTTCATTTTGTAGTTCATGTAATACACAGCCTGGGATGTCATCTGGTTCTATAGATGCTGTATTCTTAGCTTTGGAGAGTGCGTTTTTTACCTGTGTGGCTGTTATTACTGGAATTTGGCAATCTTCTGGTATTGAGATGGGCCATTTAGAGGGGGGGTGAAGATGGCATTGAATTGATCTGCCAGGATATTGGCAATATCCTTGGGATCAGTATATTTAGTGCCATTCTGTTGTAGCTCATAGCAGATCTGAGCATTGCCATTTAGATTCTTGACATAGTTATAGAATGCCTTGTGGTTGTCTTTGGAACCTTTGGCAATTTTATTTTCATAACCAGCTTTGGAAGATTTTATGAGGGATCTCAGCTTCTTACTGAGGCTAATAAGGGAGTTTTTTGCATCCT
This sequence comes from Protopterus annectens, assembly GCF_019279795.1. Classification (NCBI taxonomy): domain Eukaryota; kingdom Metazoa; phylum Chordata; order Ceratodontiformes; family Protopteridae; genus Protopterus; species Protopterus annectens. The sequence goes on from NC_056729.1 coordinate 572,849,916, forward strand.
GGGATTTTCCTCTTTTCTGCAGCAGTTTCTTCCTTTTGTTGTAAAGTTTGTTTATGGCAGAGGACCACCAGATTGGCTTCCTTTCTTTGGAGAAGAGCATCTTGGCTCTATTTGGAATGGCACGATTCATGCATGAGTAGATATGCTCATACAGTGCCTTAGTGTAGAATTCAGCAGTCAAACTTTCAGTTCCCATCTGCATTGGTGTCATGAAGTTTGTCACTTCTGACTTGAGTAGCATGAAGTTGACTTTGGAGAAGTTTTTTTATGGAGGTTTCCTTACTGGGGGTGGGGGTGGGTTTTGGATGTTAAGGGTGATTAGCTTATGGTCAGACCTGCCCAACGAGGGGGTAACCATAGGTGTGGAGCATCGATTTCCCATGTTGGTAATGACCAGGCCTTGGATATTGGAGCCCCTGGTGGGACTATGGATTAGTTGATCCAGGGCGTTGGAATTTATGAATTCCAAGAACCGTTGGGCAAAGGTGTTAGTACACGAGTAGTTTTCCCAGTTAATGGCAGGGTAGTTGAAATCACCCAGTATTAAGGTGTTTGGTTGTATCTTAATATTTTCCAGTATGTTTAGAAAGGTGTAGTGAGAATCTTGGGGCATGGTGGGGGTCTGTAGCAAGCTACAATTTGGATTGCAGTCTTACCTAGTGTTAATTGCACCTGGAGAATTTCAGATGCATTGTGTTGGGCAACTAGCCTGGTGGTGTGAATATCCTTGGTGAATATGGACACTCCACCACCTTTAGTGTTTCAGTCCTTGTTTCATGGCCAAAAAGTGTGGTAAGAGTTGTAGCCTGGTATTGCAGGGGTGCTCTCTGGAACCTTGAACCAGGTCTCAGTTACTGCACAGATATCGATGTTCTCCATTTTTAGGAGTGCCTTGAGAGAGTGCATTATGAGGTTTAGACTTCTAGCATTGAGGAGCATTACCTTCAGAATTTGCATGCTTGTACCTGTTACGGTGGTAGTTTTGTCCTTTGAACTTTGCCTAAAAAAGGCACTATAGGGGTGGCAAGAGCCTTAGCCTTCATTGGTTTCAGATCTCTTTAATGTGGAATTATTCAGGTGACTTTTACTTCTGCAGAGATTCTGCATATTGATTGATATTGGTGGACTGTATGACAGAAGTTTGAGTGGCCCTTTGTGGTTGAAATGTTCTGAATTGGGCAGGTTGTCATTATTGGTTCATATGATTTGTTTCATTGCTTAAAGGAAAAATGTTCAGAACTATAAATTTAAAACACACTCTAATAAGTGGTGCTGTATTATAAAAGGGATATAATTCAATTATTATATAGTATAATTAATACAGTCAAGAAGGTGAATCAAAGAACTTTTACATGGTTCTAAAAATGTGTGCAAGGAGCCTATGATTTGAAAACAGCCCAAAGGTAAACTTACCCTGCCACTGGCCAGATGCATTTTCTTTGAATGTGGGTTTCAATGCTGTTTCAGTGAATGTGGGTTTCAAAGGTAAAGTTTAATGCTAAGTCTGTTTTCATTGTAAGACTATTGCTTTGTTTAGGTTTAGTAAATGTCTATCAGTGTTTGTGCTATAAAATTTGAAATAAAAGTTGTAAATGAAATCCAAATATCTGTAATCATTGTAGAAGTAAAGCATAAAACAGATTTTAACAGTGTCTATGACAAATGGGGAGAAATAGCCAAGTAATTGGACACTGGAATGGCTGTGTGGGTGGGTGGGGTGCTGCGTGGGCAGAGGTGGTGAGGCTGTGTGGGCGGGGCTCTGGGTTTGCAGCCCCCCCTGCAAAAAATCCTGTGGGCTCCCTTGCCTCTGGGATATATCTCCATCTCTCCACAACATTCAGTTTAGATACTTGGACTGAGTATTTCTGATGCCATTTGATTTACTGATGTTCAGTAGGTCCATCTGTATTAGGTAGGAGGATGGCTTGTTTGCCAGACACGGCACCTCTAAGCATTTTGGAGGATACTGAGTATAGTGATAAATCTTTGAGGTGGTCCATCCAAGACCTATTTTTTAGGACTTGTATCCTTTTAGTAAGGTCTCTTTGTGGGAATTCCAATTGTTGCATGGGTCTGGACAGATACATGCCAAAGGGGGCATTATACAAAATGATTGACCTAATGAGGACTTTGTAAAGGGGGACAATAACATCTCTAGATCTAGTCACAATCAATTTGTTTATAATGTATGCAATATAGAAAGACTTTCTTTTGACTCTGGGCACATGTTGGTCAAAAGTTAGGTCACTGTACACACAAGTTCCCAAATGCCAAACAGCTGGGTCACTTCTCAGGGGGAATTGTCAATTTGGCAGTTCCCTGGAGTTTATGACTTCCCAAAGGATATGATGTATTTTTTGGAGTTTAGTTTCATTTCATGATTCTGGCACCAGTTATTGTTTGGGACAAACCTTCCTGCATGATGATTAAGTCATCTGGGGATTCAATAACTGCTCCTAGCATGCAGTCATCTCATACTTAGTCAGCCAAAGCCCTTTGGTATTTCCTTTTACTTTTTTTTTACCTTTATCCATTGCTTTGGTGACAAGAGTAAAGCTTAAAATTTGCCCTTGATTTTAAGTCTTTCACACAATCTCACGATTCTTGCCCTAAATGGTTGAGAGATCAGAGCATATGTTTCACTGTCCCTGATTGTGTCATATTTTTGGTCTGTTCCTCATATGTGTGATTTTCTGGCAAATTTATGAGGACTGAAAAACTTAAATAATGATAGACACTTGAGTTTCAGACAAACACTGAGCCATTTGTTAAACAAACAATACAGTGTCACAATGAAAACAGGCTTAGCATGAGTAGTAAACTCCTCTGACCTTGAAACTCACATTCATTGAAACGGCATGAAAACCCACATTAATTTTGCATCTGGCCAGTGGAGGACTAACCTTACCTCTGGGCTGTTGTCAAATCATAGGCTCCTTACACATTTTTAGGGCCATACATACATGTATGCGTTCTTTGAATTATCTTCCGGATTGTATTAAATTATATTCCTTGTATAATACAGTACCACTTGTTGAGTGTGCTTTAAATTTGTAGTTTTGAACAGTCTTCTAGTAAGCAATGAAACAAAATGTATGAACCAATAATGGCAAAATTACCCATTTCAGAAAATTTCAACCATAAAAGGCCACTCAAACGTCTGTCATTACAATCCACCATTATTAGTAAATATGCAAAATTCCTGCAGAAATAAGTCATATAAATAATTCCACATTACAGGGATCTGTAACTAATGAAGAGGTTGCTGCTAGAAAACAACTTTATAGTTCATTGTTTCATCTACAAATAAAGTGCCTGTTGCCCTTGAAGTATAAATTGCCTATGTTACATTAAAAAAATGATAGGCTAGTAATATTGCAATAGGGAATGGATGGCAAACTTATAACAGGTTCGTAGCTAATAGGCAACACCTCCAAAGGAGGACATTCACAGGACTGCAGCATCCACTCCTTTTAAAGTACAACACAGTACAGTATCATCAATCCAGTTGCATACTGTGGGAGTAGAACCCACAGCCTTCTGCATCAAAAGCCAGTATACTACCTGTTGTGCTACTAACAATGCAAACACAGGGTTTGTCTACAAGTACACCTTCTCAGAATCAGTCTGACTTTGTAGGCAGTATATCTCCAGTTGTGATGAGGGGACAGAGCATTCATATCAATAATGCAAAGGGTCTTACCCGCTGTAAAAAGACATTCTACCAATCAGGAGTGCACCTTTAGTTGAGCAATCAGTAGCAAGTTAATACTTAAGTAGCGTGTGTTCAATCTAATAAATAATGTCCATCTAGAACCATAACTGTTACCATAAAAATATAAACAGCTGATATGTTCTGCACATATCATCACAGCGGTTGCCTTCATTAGATTCAAAGTCTTAAAATGGAAGTGAGTGTTTTTCTAATATTTTTCAAAAACTTACATCAGTAACCATTCAGAATGCACACATAATATCAACAGCATTTTTTTCATCCAGCAGTAAGGTTTTTATGAGGCCAAGCAGTTCTGCCAACACTGATTGATTGCAAAGACATTTACACAAATACAAAAATGATAAACATTTATATAAATTTATAAGCACGTAATTTAATATACTACTAGCTCTTCTACAAAAGGTATCACTGCCAGGTGTATTGCCCATCAGATATGCTTTGTGTGATATCTTTCACAAGCTTGTATGTAATATGGTTTTGCAATCTATTGAATTAAAATGAACCAGCAATATTAGATGCTTAAAGGTGCTGATCAACTGATCCCAGGGGAATGCTTGAATGCATCACTAATGTTTGAGTTTACTAATGTCAAGGGCCTCTGGCTGACCAAATCTGCACATAATTCCAAATTAAGAACAGTCATAGATCCCCCCACTGATACAACATTCTCCAAGAAGAGCTGACACAGGCAAATAACTTGTGTTAGGTGGACTAAAACTAAATGCCAAGAAATGCATAATTGTATCCTTTGGGAGGTCATCCACCCCTGGTAACTATCATATTAACAACGCACCTCTAACAGCTGACACGGGAATTGGGGATACACATAGCAATCTAGCCTTTGATCCTCATGTGGCTACAGTAGTGAGAATGTCATTATATGTCCTGCAACTTATAAAGAAAAGTATGGCAGCTAGGTCCAAGGAGGTCATTGTTCCAATGTACTCAGCATTCATCAAACCTAACTTTGAGTACAATGGTTCCTTTTGTATGTAAATAACCAGAAACATCCAACAATTGGAATGTCTACAGTGGTTCTTCACTAAAAGAATGCAGGGCATAAGTAACATGTCCTACACAGACCATCTCAAAGCCCTACCCCTGCATTCTTTCTCCTACAGGCTGTGGATGGAGAGATCTATGCCTGGTATACAAGATATTGTCAGACCCCACCCTAATGAACCACCTGCATATCTGCAGAACAAACAGCATCAGAATTACTCATTATAAAGAGTTAAACCTCATCTGTAATAAAAATAGTATCTGTTGGAGACAGACTGGTATGTATCCCAGATACTACCCCTTCATGGGACAGGCTGCCCATCCATATGAAACAGAGGTCCTCCCTAATCCAATTCAAGTCTAACTTGGACAATTGGATGGAGAACAGGAAAGACATCCCTGGTTTGGCATATATGTCTCTAATGGACACAGGCAGCATGTAAATGATTCATTTCCCAGGCATCTTGTAAATGTTTCATCTCCCAAGCCCCTGCTTACACTTATCAATGGTGCCAGGACTTGTCAGAGATTTGGGATGCATACCTAGGCTTAAAAAGGAAATAAACCAAAAAATAGCCAGCATACCACAGCTAGTGTATCATTCCAAATTCTTTATTGCTGATTGTTCATGCCCAAAAATGACAAGGGCATACTGGTTTTGGCTTAACTGCCTTCATCAGTGGGATAACTCATTCATCACACATAACAAATTTAAATAAACAGCAACACATGCTGATTGTGTGTTTATAAATGTTCATTAAACACTGAAGAAAATAACCCCCCTAAACTAATGATCCAACGTTTTTCTTTTCTATTTAATGTCATGCCTTATACACTTATTACTATGATTTAACATAATCCTATCAATAATTACAAAATTAAATTTGGCTGTATTATGTTTACTAGTGTGTTTAAACAAAGCATTTGATAAACAAGCACAGCTGATATTACTAAGATGTTCATAAACTCTTCGTTTAAAGGGACGTGGAGTTTGGCCTACATAGAAAGCTGAACATGTACATGTGGCCAAATAAACAACCCAGTCTGAATTACAGTTACCAAAAATATTAATATTAAATGCCCCGTAAATATTTTGTGTAAATGCATGTGATCCTGTGAAATATAAATTTGTCTTGTCTAGCCTAGTTATTGCACCTTGGGGAATATGTAAATTTTCTCTGAGTTCGTACTGCTGAATTCATGTCTTCCATACCAAATATTTTCATAAATTGCTGCAGACATCTCCCCATTTTTGTCATATTTTCCCATTCTAGGCCCTCCTGATGCATCCACCTCAAATTCCATTCACTGCATATAAGTAATATTCTCTGCTGAAAGCTGACATTTTTTACCCAATTAGGTGAAATCTACATATATCCCAGCAGAATACTCTTCTCTTGCCACTAGCCTGTTACTACCACAAATCTACCATTATTATCTTTTTCCTCCTCTCCTATCACTATTGGAGCTCCTCTAGCAATTAGTATAAGTACTTTCTTTTTACTTTGTCCCTGATGTTCTGCTTAATATCCATCCTGAAATCATTTTTTTATCAAATTCACCTTCTCAGTTCTTTCTAAATGTGTCTCCTATAACATTGATATTTGCACTCTGAATTTCCTAATACTAAATTTTCTTTCCTTTTTGTGTATAGTTTTGAGGCCATTCCCATTCTATGGTAATATGGAAAGTGTTGCCATTATAAGAAGTTTTTATTTACCACCTATTATATATGACAGGTTTTCTAGATGTCCATTTCTAGCTTTTTTGATAACATATACCCCTGATTATTTGGCAGGTTGATCTCTGATACAGTTGTTTCTTTTCATCTCCATTTGAACCTTTGTCACATTTTACAAGAGTTTTTGTTTTAATGAAAACCCTCAAAAAACACTCATTCAGAGCACCCCAATAACATGTTAACTTAATACAACCATGCAAAAACTGTGTACATCTTCATATAATGAAGTGTAACCCTAATAGTCTGAACAATTGTTCTAAATAGACAGCTGCAAACCTAGGCGCTATCTGACCTAAATTCAAGGGTATCCATGCTAAGACACATGTTACTGCCTGCATTCCTGTTTACACTAATTAATATATGTTTCTTTATCTTTAGTCCCTTCTGAGATGTCAAAAACAACTTTCCTATTTTCAGAAAACATTAACTTTTAACCTTAAAGAAACAACTCTTTATGTAAACATAAGAGGAAAAGAAAAAATGTAGCACTCAGCTGCAGGCTCCTAAAGACATGCTGAACATTTATTAATAAAGGAAATGTTTTAATTTCAGTCAGTGTTCTCTTATGTTTCCATTTAAAACATATTCAATTATGCCTAAAATCTTAGTCCAGACATTCACCTATGCAAAATAGAGAGAAAACATAAAAGCTCTACATATATTATGAGTTGTGTACTTTTACATCCCAACCCTCACCTTGACACCCAAGATTACAGCCTATTAACTTAATCATGCTTTTCTCCAGTCGTTTTTCTCTTTTTGCATTGTAATGCCTATAGTTCTTAATAGTAAAAAAAAGGGAACAAAGAAGAAAAAAAGAAAAGAAAAAAGGCACTGGTTTACTTATTTATTTATTTTTATTTTATTTTATTTTATTTTACATTCGTTGACCGGGCTTCTAACTTGATATATGCCCATTTTCAGTAGAGGCCCGGGGAGAAAAGCTCCATGACACACATGATAATAAAACTACAGGACAATATAAAATAACTTCAGATGTGTGTACAAGTACAAAATTGGATAATACAGAAATAATACAGAGAGGACAGAAGTCAATACAATATGAAATGCATTCAATACAGTGTACAATTCAAAATAGCAAGTAGGTACATTACTTAATATAGAAAAAAAAGGGGAGGTATACAGGCTAATTCCATATACAAGTACGGTACAATAAAAGAGGCAGATTGAAAAAAATGAGTTTAGTAATAAAAAAATAAATAGAGAAAAAACATAAAAGCTCTACATTTTTTTTTTTTTTTTTAACAAGTGAGTATTCAGAGGGATGGAAATAATGAAATACAGAGTGAGAAAGGTAAGGTATAGAATATGCTGACAGTATTTGGGTAGAGTGGAGAATTAGTCAGGTTTAGTATAGTACTTAAGTACATAGGTTCATAGGTTCATACTAGGCTATCTGCCCTAGGGCATTTATAAGCCTAGCCAGAGTGTGTTTGGCTTTTGCCACCCATTTTAAATTAATTTTGCTATGCCCTTTTTCGAGGTTAGTATACTGTGCCTCTGTCTAACAGTAACACAGAAGTGATACCCGGGGTAAATCTACGATCCCCCATCCACTCATCAAGATTCCTCTTGAAGAGAGTCAATGAGGGACTCTGCCTAACCTGGACTGGGATTTTATTCCAGAGTGAAGGGAGCCTCTGGGTTATGAATCTGTTCCTCCAGCATGTCCTATTCATTTCAGTGCTGAGGTTCAAGTCTCTCGAGTGCGTAGCTCGATGGGATTTGGATGTTCTGAGGTGCAGCATGTCCATTAATTCCGGATTGGACATGGCTTTATACATCAGGCACAGATCGCCTCTGAGCAGGCGGTATGCCACTGAGTAGAGCTGAAGTTTCTTTAACCGGGCAGCATATGGCATCTGTTTGAGCCCTTTGATCCTCTTGGTGAGGTACTTTTGGGGTCTTTCCAGTTGCTGCAGGTGTCTGGTAAGGTACATCCCAAAAGGGCATTGTACTCAATTATGGGCCTGATGAGGGATGAGTAAAGAGGCACGATGACCTCCCCTGATCTAGATGTGAATCCCTTCATGATTAGGTGGGCTAGATAAAATGTTTTTCTAACCACTTTGGCCACGTGGTTGTCAAATGAGAGATTGTTATCAACTTGGGTCCCCAGGTCCCTAATTACTTCTTCCATACTTAACGGATTACCACCTATGTGGTAATTTGTGGGCACTTTGTTTTTGCCAAAGGGAATGACTATAGACTTTTTGGCGTTTAGCTTGAGGCCATGGCTCTGGCACCAGTTGTCTGTTTCTATGAGGCCCTTTTGGAGGATGCTTGTGTCAGCTGGAGAGTCGATTATGGCGCCCAGTTTGCAGTCATCTGCGAACTTGGTCAGCCACAGTCCTTCCGTGTTGGCCTGTACCTCCGAGAAATATATACCGAACAAGAGAGGTCCCAGGACTGAGCCTTGTGGGACGCCACTTGTAACTGGTTTGGAGTCTGACATGGCTCCAGCAATTCTAACCATGTGGGTTCTGTCCTTGAGCCAGTTTGCAACCCATCTAATGACATAGGGGTTTATATTTAAGCTGGAACTTATCTATAATGCCCGAGTGGGGTATTGTATCGAAGGCTTTTGCGAGGTCCAGGTAGGCTGTGTGGACCACCTTCCCCTCGTCAATGGCCTTGGTGACTATATAACAATAACTGATAATATTTTACCATGTAACATATATTTTTTATCATGGAAAGTTTTATAGAAATGCTTTAAAAACAGAAACTGTTTTATTTACAGTTACCATTTTCCTTCCCCTTCCCTTTATTGTCCTTCCAAACATTAATAACATGAAGTGAAGCAAATGTATTTCAGTCCCTCAAGTTTAACAAAGTCAGCAAAGTCCATTTTTCCACTTTTTCTTGTACAGCCATATTTTAAAAATGGGACTGACACTTTGTAGTCTCACATTTATCCACTACTTTCTGTGTTGCTGGTCTTCCTGTTCATCTCCATCCCCCAACTCCAGACTACACTTCAATTCCAAGGTACTTCTGAGTGTTCTAGTCAACTCCTATGCTTTTTTCTGTCTCTTGAGCATTTTCCTTTGAAACAATAGAAAATATTTCATTGGCAAAATCTCTCTATGAGCTTTATTATTGGAGGAATGAGAAGTAGAGTTTGCTTCTGCTTGATGGCTCACTTTTTGTTGGACAAATTTTTGTATTTCATCCTTAGCCTGTTATGCATTAAAATGGCTTTGATCCTCCAGGAAAAATATTCTGAAGACAGCTGGATACAGTAGCTAGAATTTCATACCCGTCTCTCAACATTCACTGATTCTGCCACAGTTTTATCAGGATCAACTCTCTTTGTAGGATTGCATCTTTACTAATACAGGTTTTGTCTGTTTTCTCATGGCCAGATTTGAAGCATATACACAGTGTGCCCTTTCAATTATCAAATTCTGATGTGGAGTACCAGTCCAGTTACTTATATGTGCTTTCATAAAACTAATACAATTTGCATGTTTCAGTTTTTCTAGTACAGCAGAAATTTTTATTTTTTTCCCTGTAAGGTCTGTCCTCTAATTCCACCATTTTTTTAAACATCTTTTCCTGAACAGTCACATAGTCAGCCATTCTTTTCTTCATTTCATCCTCTGATTTTTGCAGTGTTTTCATTCATTTCAATATCTGTTTTAAAGTTTCTTCCATTTTCCCAAACTTTTGTTGTTTGAGTTGGTATGCTCCTTCAAAGTTTCTTTTATTTTAATTAGCTCTGAGCGCATTTGACTTACTTTTTTTTCTTATAGATTACTGGAAGTCATGTCTCACACCAGAGCTGGAGCTTGAACTGCTTTTTGCTGAACAGCTGCAGCATCAGTATTTTGTCTTCACCTTTTCTAGTTAATTTTCTTTTTGACTCCCGTAGTTTCTTCTTTGCTGGCATCCAGGCAGTGTACTTATTAGCCAGTAACTGAATTTATTAAAAGTGACAAAATTCCTGCCCCTTATCTTGCCGTTTCTTTTTTCAAACTGGGAGAGCTGAAGTTAAGCTGTTGATCTGTGTGCCGACATCTTGGAAGCCATGAGACAATTTTATACAGTGAACATCCTGACATGTTTCACTGCATGGTTTAGATATTGAATTATCTGTTGCTAATTGGGTGTAGGGTGCTGGGAATAATAGTAACGCACATGCTTTTTTTTAAAATAAACAAACTGAAACTTAATTTGCACAAAATTGTGAAATTGTGTTTTTGCAGAGACTTTGGTCCCCCACATATAGCCCAAACAGGAGGCTTCTCTCCTCTGTTCCTTCTTACTTTTTAAACTCTAGGGGTGCTCCACCTTGGGGAAAATATGATTTTTACTGTGCAGTGCCATTTCATTCATACTGGTAATTTGGGACAAGCATGTATTTTGCACAGTTGTGAGGTGATGTACTGTCCTTGTGCATTTATCTATCATTTATTTTCTTTACAGTCTGCCCCTCAAGTTGCTGTCCTCCCTGTTTGGTTTCATGGCATTACACATTCTTTGGAAGGTGCAGTTTAATCAGGTCACCCCAAAAATTTCTTAATTTATGTATGTTACCATATATTATAGATATAAAAGAGTCTGTGCTCCTGTGTTGTACATTCCTTTGTTTATCTCCTCCACCAAAGCTGGAACCATTCACATATTAGGTACAGATATGTGACAGTATGACAGGATTTAATTAACAATTATCCAGGTGCCCTGACAACAGACCAATTCCTTTGATAAAACACAAAAACACTGGGACACTGACATGATATAATACCTTTTTTATACCAGCATCTTCTTTGCAATTACTTGAGCTTTCAAGACAGCATGAGCCTTTTGTCATGAGTTAAGTTACAGTGTTTTTCTATTGTGCTAAGAAAGGAAATTATCTTATTTATTTTCAATTGACTAAAAAAAGAAAATTGAAAAATGCTAATCTGGGAAAAAGATGCAGCTCAGATGTCTAGTATGCCTGTACATCAGAGACAGACACTGTGTGTCATGTGTGTCTGTGGTGAGAGGGGGAGAGAGAGAGCCTGAAACAGTAGAAGGTCAGGTCATGCCATGCTATAAATATCAAAGTTTATCATGCTGCCCTGCATTGGAGCTTTTGTTTGATTAGTGGAGAAGAAAGTACTCAGGGAGAGACTATTCTGAAATTTAATTAAACAATAAATCCCAATACAACAGAGGTGTAGGGAGATTAGGTAAATCCAGAGAAGGAAAACGAGAAGTTTGCATTTGTAATTTGGTAATCTGTCTGTGACGAAAGGAGATACTGCCAACCCAGCTAGCTGGAATTTTGTAAATAACTATAAGTCATTGGTGAATATTGACATGATTTATATAGGATGCTTGTGTTACAAATATATTAGAACTGTATGCCATGTGTATATCAAACTACTTGTGCAGATGTGTGTATGTTAAGGTATTTGTAAAATGCTTGTGTTTAAAATGGATCCACAGTGCACCCTACTGGAAGTGAACAGAAATGTACATGCACTATTGTAACTGTTTAAATATATATATATTTTAACAGTGGAAACTGGAATACAGGAGGTGAACTTCACTCCAGCAAACTTCAGAAAAATAACTGAAATTAAATTACTTTATGGTTAGGCCATAAAAGATGGTATCTTTCAGTTTTCAAATCAGCAAGAGACACAATGTCTGTACTAGGAAACTTTCTGTGTTGTCCTTAGGGTGAACTAATGACTAGTCTTGAAAGCATGAAGGAATGCAATTTTTATGACTTTCAGCATCTGCCAGACATCTGAGGCGAAGCCCTTGTCTGTATATTTTTACATGTAGATGCTAAATTCTGCCAGCTTCTGCAATGGGATTTGGCCTGGGGACTAGAAGTCAGATGACAAGAAGTGATGTCATTCCACAAGCTATCTCAGCAGTGATATTTAAGATATTATTTTGAGAAATCCCTTAGTGAGACAAAGAATTCTGCATTCTGTCTTGGACCTGACAACAACTAGAAGATCCTTTCACCACGTCCGCCTTGCTCTGCTAGTAAGTTCTTAGGTTATAGTCATTCTCAGATTCAGTCAAGACTATAATGAAGCTTAGTTTAGATACTTTTCTTTATTTATTTGAGACTGTCCTGCAATGTTGTTTTAAATATTTCCTGCGGTTTTAAACTCTGATGTCACTGTGAATATATATTTAGCATTGTCGTGTTCTTTTATTTATTATGAAATATATTTAAACCTTTCATTGTGGCTGATCTGTGTAGAGATGTTTAAGTTTTGAGAGTACTTGCATATTTATTTGATTACATTATGGGGGCCACTCCTAATAGGCTTGCTCTTGATCAAACTACCATTTGTGTTAATATTAATATTACACTGTAAGATTGGACACCCTATGTTAAAGGCCTTAAATTATCTGATAAGGAGTAACTAGTGACAGTAATAACTACTTTATAGTCTGGGCAGAAGGGGTCATAGCTAGTAAACCTGTGCCAGCCATTCCCAGGTGTGTGTGTGTGTGTATGTATGTGCGTGTGCGTGTGTGTCTGTGTGTATATATAAATCAAACCTCAAAGAGTGTGTGTGTCAGCTACTTGGGCAGGGACACAAAGCACTGGTTGGACAGAGAGTGTTAGAGGACTTGGCTTGGAACCTTGGCTAAGGACTCAACTCTATAGCTGTGCCAGTGGGGAGTCTTACTGGGGATCTGAAGAAAGAGGGAGAAACCAGCCCCGGACTGACTGTGGTCTCTGTGTGGTCATAAGGGAAATTGCACTTGATGTAGAGAGCTGCATTTGGAAATACTGTGTGTGTATCTGTCATCCTCCCAGTGAACTTTCACCCACTACTGCCAGTGGTGAGGATTGAGGCTCCTTGATTACTGGTCCAGTGGAGGGCCGTCGCATTTGGTTGGCAGTAGTGGGATATGCACATCACATTTGGTTGACAATGGTGGGATCACCACATCACATATTGGGATTCAATGGTGTGGATGTTGAACTCCTGTAGTCTGTAAACAGTGGTAACTAAAGAAAGAGTTTGTACTCTCAAGCAGCCTTGCAGTGAACATTCAGAGTTTCATATCACAATAGTTTTATTTATTTATTTATTTATTTTTTGTTAGCTTAGTTGTCAGGGAGAGCAGGCAAGGATGTCAACAGAGGATTATGGCAAGCTGACAAGGAACCAGTTGGCTGAGATGTGCCAAGCCAAAGGACTTAGGCATGTGAACCTGACCAAAGGAGAAATTATTGTAGCCTTAACCACAGCTGCATCAAAGGCCAGCAACCAGGATGACAACCAAACTGGCCTTGGGGATGTACAACTCTCAGAAAATGGACAGTTTAACTTTGCCTCAGAGGCTTAAAAATCCATCTGGAGTTGAAGAGACTTAGGTGGCCAAATGGTTGAAAATAGAATCAGCAGAGAGACTGCAATGTTTGGAGGCTGAAGAAAATGACAGACTGGGGTGTTTGGAGGCTGAAGAAAATGAGAAGCAACGGCAACATGAGGAGGAGATGATAACTCTTCACCGGGGTCATGGAGGCAATGGTGAAGGGAATAACCGAACCCCAGAAACAATAAAGGTCAATACATTTCTTCCACAATTTACAGATGATGATAATTTTGATAGTTTTATTCATATGTTTAAAATAGTTTGTAAACAGTATAATGTTGACCAAGGTTTCTGGGTATGGCTCCTGACCCCCTTACTCCATGGTAAAGCTGTAACTGCTGTTTTTAAATTGACTAATACTGATTGCTTAAATTATAATACAGTTAAAATTATAATACAGTTAAAATTTGTTTATCAGAGTGTTTTAACACCTGAAGCTTATAGAAAAAATAAGTTTTGTGAGCATAGATGAAAGGTAGATGACAGTGTGTGTAAATATATGGCTGAACACTTATTTTCATAGGTGGGTGAATGGGTGTCAGATCACCACTTTTGAAGGGCTGGCAGACATTTTGGTGAGGGAACAAACCCTTAGCACTTTGCCTGAATCTTGTTGGCAGATAGAGAATGCAATACTGCAGATGAGCTGGGGAAAAAGGGAGACCTATATCTTGCAAGCAGGGCATCAGTGCACAGGAAAGGGATGCCCAGTGCTGCACATGGGTCTAAGGGAACCCATGGTGGGCAGCCTAAACTGCCCCAACAGAGTCCGCCAGGAAGAGAGGAAGTCACTAGTTCAGGTACACAGCCAGGATCAAGGGTTAAATGTGTTAAATGTAACAAATGGGGCCGTGTAGCATATCCATGGCCATGGAGACAAGGTGAGAAGCAAAAGGTGTGGGAGTCAGCAAGTAGGAATAATGGAATGCCAGCAGTAAGTTGTCTGGAGACAAGAAGAGTACCAAACTACCACAAGAGGTTATATCCTATCTTAGTAGATGGGAAACAGGCCACTGCTGAGAGACACAGCCTCTGACCTAACCATTGTGAAGCCTGCAATGGTTAAAAAGGAGCACTACTTGCTTGGGCAGCCTACACCAGTCAGAGCTGTAGGAGGGATACCATTCCAAATACCTCTGGCTAGGGTTCACCTTGACTGGAAGGGTGGAAAAGGAAGCAGGCAAATAGGTGTGTTTGAGGATATCCCTGCAGGTGTCCTGATAGGGAATGATTTTGATAATACAGTACCTTGTGTGCATGCAGTTACATGCAGTCAGGCTTGGAAACAAGCATTTGAGTCTGGTAGCCTGGGGGACCCAGACAGATCGCATACTTGAAGCCAGGACTGGTGAGGTGGTTACTTCAGGGAAGGAGCTACCCTGTACCAGTGAGACTGAAGGCGAGCCACAGCTGCTGGTGGGTACTGATGTTCCCTTGGACAAAATGACTGCAAGGACAGAGGTGAGTAGTACTACCCAGGCTGAAAGTGAGGCACCACTGTCAGAGGATACCAGACTTCTTGTGGAGGGGAGCTGGGAAGGGTTACAAAGAGAGAGCTGAAACAGGCTCAGCGTTCAGATCCTACATTACAAGGCTTAAGGGAGGTAGCCAGGGAGGTGCCTGATTCTTAAGGAAAATGGGAATCTGTATACTGGGACAAAGGGTTACTGAATAGAGAGTGGACCTCTGATTGAGGGCTAGAAGGTGAGGTAATACAGCAGTTGGTAGTGCCCAGAGCTTACCATTTGGCACTTCTAGCTATAGTCCATGATATTCCCTTTGCAGGTCATATGGGCATTAAGCATACCAAGAGACATATTATGCAGAACTTTTATTGGCCAGGGATCTCCAGGGATGTACTAATTTACTGCAGGACCTGTGAGCAAGTAGGCAAGGCAGGAGACAAGGTCAAAGCTCCTTTTCTTTTTAAGGACAAAGCTCCTTTGATACCTTTGCATGTGATTGAGGAGCCATTTAAGAGGGTAGCTATGGATACTGTGGGGCCTCTCAGTGCCCTAAGTTCCACAGGGAAGAAGTATATCCTACTGGTAGTAGATTATGCTACCAGATACCCTGAGGCAGTGTCCCTGTCCTCCATTGAAGCAGAAAAGATGGCAAATGCTTTGTTAGAGATGTTCAGCAGGGTAGGTTTCCCAAATGAAAGACTGACTGATGGAGGATCCAATTTCATATCAGGTCTACTGGCTTGTCTGTGTAATTACTGTGGGGTGGAGCACCTAAAGACCACCCTTACCATCCCCAGACTAATGGTCTTGTGAATAGGTTATTCTCTCCATTAAAGACTATGCTATGGGTATTTGCAGACAAGTTTAAGAGGGAGTGTGACAAATATTTGCCCCATTTGTTTGCTTGCAGAGAGGTGCCACAGGAATCCACAGGTTTTTCATGCTTTGAGTTGTATGGGCATAGGGTGAGAGGACCTCTAGATTTGATTTGTGATGAGTGAAAGGGTGAGTGTGAATCTCACTATGAGTCTGTTGTGGCATATATCCTAAACTTCAGGACAAGGCTAAGGGAACTCATGGGCTTGGCCCAGGAGAACATGGCAGCAGCCCAAAGCAGAACAATGTCTTATATGACAGAAATGCCCGAGCTAGAGTGTATGCTGTGAGGCAGCAGGTTATGTTTCTCATTCCTGTCAGACACAAAAAGCTGCAGGCAGCTTGGAAGGGACCCATCAAAGTGGTAAGGAAGGTCAGTGATGTTAACTACCTGGTAAAACTGCTAGGCAGAAGGCACGGGCACAAACTGTACCATGTTAACATGACACTTTACCATGATAAGGAGGCACTGGGGCTAAGTATTTGCAGTAGAAGACAGGAGGAGTCTGAGGGGGATCTATGGCTATAGGGAGCCAACCAGCAAAATCCCAAGTTACTATGATGGAGCCTAGGTTTGCAGGCATATTATATGACAGTGCAGCAGCACACTGGAGTTAGCAGTGCCAATGCAGATTTGCTGTAAAGACAGGGAATGAGGTAATGTATTCCCAGATAGGCTCATCCCTCTCATAGGTTCATAGGTTCATAGGTTGGTACTAGGCTATCAGCCCTAGGGCCTATACAAGCCTAGCCATAACAATTCCCTGGCTATTTCTTCCCACATTATTTACTTTCCTGGACCCCTGTCTAGCAGGGTGACTGACGTGATCCCTGGGGTGAATTTCCTTTCTCCCATCCAATCGTCAAGGTTCCTCTTGAAGAGGTCCAAAGAGGCACTCTGCTTGACATGTATGGGCAATCTATTCCAGAGTCTGGGGAGTCTCTGGGTCAGGAACCTATCCCTCCAGCATGTTTTGTTTATTGTGATGACAAGGTTTAGATCCCTGGAGCGTGTAGCTCTGAGGGATTGGGATTTCTTTAAGTGTAGCATGTCCAACAGCTCTGGGTATGACATGGCCTTGTATGTTAAGCAGAGATCGCCTCTGAGTAGACGATATGCGACAGAGTATAGCTGGAGTTTTTTAAGGCGGTCAACGTAGGGCATCTGCTTTAGGCCTGTGATTCTTTTAGTGAGGTATTTCTGAGGCCTTTCCAGTTGTTGCAGATGTCTTGAGAGGTACATACCAAATGGGGCGTTGTATTCTATAATGGGTCTAATGAGGGATGAGTACAGTGGGACAATGACCTCCTTTTTTCTGGATGAAAAGCCCTTCGTGATGAGGTGTGCCACATAGAAGGATTTCCTGACTGTTGTGGCGATGTGGTTATCGAAGGTGAGACCACTGTCCACCTGTGTCCCTAAGTCTCTTATCACAATTTCTGTGTTTAGTGTACTGCCACCTATATGGTAATTCATGGATACATGTTTTTTCCCAAAGGGGATAACAATACATTTCTTGGCATTGAGCTTGAGCCCATGGCTCTGGCACCAAGCATCTGTTTCTGTAAGGCCCTTTTGTAGAATATCCACATCATTTGGGGATTCAGTAATGGCTCCCAGTTTGTAGTCATCTGCAAACTTTGTTAGCCAGAGTCCCTTAGTGTTGACCTGTACTTCAGAGAAGTAGATGCCAAACAAGAGCGGCCCCAGGACTGAACCCTGAGGTACTCCACTTGTCACTTGTCTGGAGCTGGATTTGGAGTCGGCTACTTTTACAGTGTGGGTTCTATCAGTAAGCCATTTAGCAACCCATTGGGTGACATAGGGATTAATGCCCAACTTAGTAAGTTTATCTGTGATTCCAAAGTGGGGGATGGTGTCAAAGGCCTTGGCAAGGTCCAGATAGGCTGTGTGGACCACCTTACTCTTGTCCATGGCTCTGGAGACTGATTCAAAGAAGTCAATCAGGTTCAGGAGACAAGATCGGCCCTTCACACACCCAAACTGGGTGGGGTCCAGTGTTTGAAGGTTGCCAATGTCTTTGTTTATAAGTTCCATGATAATACACTCCATGGCCTTGCAGATAAGGCTTGTCAGACTGATGGGACGGTAGTTTCCGGGATCCAAGGTGGATCCCCCCTTGTGGATCAAGTAATGTTTCTCAAGGGTCATTTGAAGAACTAGCTATAGTCATGGAAGGGGGAAGAAGGGTGATGAAAGGAGATACTGCCAGCACAGCTACCTGGAATTTTGTAAATAACTATATGTCATTGTTGAATATTGCAATGATTTATATAAAATGCTTGTGTTACAAATGTATTAGAACTGTATGTCATGTATATCAAACTGCTTGTACATATGTGTATGTGTTGAAAAGGTATTTGTAAAATATTTGTGTTTAATATGGATCTAGAATGTGCTGTACTGGAAGAGGACAGAAATCTCCATGCACTATTGTAACTGTTTAAATGTATATATTTTAACAGTGAAAACTTCAATCCAGCAAACTTCAGAAAAATAACTGAAATTAAATTACTTAATGACTAGGCTGTAAAAGATGGTATTGTTCAGTTTTTAATGCAGCTAGAGACACAATGTCTGTACTAGGAAACTTTCTGTATTGTCTTTAGGGGTGAACTGAGTACTAGTCTTGAAAGCATGAAGGAATGCAATTGTTTTGTGACTTTCAGCATATGTCAGAGATCTGAGGAGAAGCCCTTGTCTGTATATTTTTACAGGTAGATGCTAAATATAGCCAGCTTCAGCAATGGGAGTTTTGGCCTGGGGACTAGAAGTCAGATGATAAGAAGTGATGTCATTCTGCAAGCTATCCCAGCAGTAATATTTGAGATATTGTTTTGAGAAGTCTCTTAGTGAGATAGAGCATTCTGCATTCTGTCTTGGATCCGAGAACAACTAGAAGATTCATTCATCACATCTGCCTTGCTCTAGTAATAAGTTCTTAGGTTATAGTAATTCTCGTAGATTCAGTAAGGACTATAATGAAGCTTAGTTTAGGATCATAGGATCATAACAGGTTGCTAGGCTAATGGCCCTAGAGCCCTTACAACCCTAGCCAAGAGATTATCCCAAAAAAAAAACCTCAGTCAGCACTTGTCGCCCCTGTCAATGAGGGACAAAGGTGGAACCAATGTGAAAAATTTGTGGTTTCCCATCCACTCATCAAGGTTGCACTTGAAGAGGGTCAGTGAGGTACTTTGTTTGACATGTGTGGGAAGTCTATTCCAGAGACGGGGCAGACTCTGGGAGACAAACCTGTCTCTCCAGCAGGTTTTGTTGATGTTGCATATTAGATTTAGGCCTATCAAGCAGGTAATGCATGAGAATTTAGACTTACAGATATGGAGCATCTCTAGTAGGGCAGGGTCCGATATTGCCTTATACCCTACAAATTGTAGGTGTGACACAGGTCACCTCTGAGCAATCTGTATGATACCGAGTAGAGTGATAGTGATTTCAGCCTGGCCACATAGGACAGGTGTTGGAGGCCATGGATTCTCTTTGTGAGGTATTTCTGTGACCTTTCCAGTTGGTGCAGGTGATTGGAAAGGTGCATACCAAAGGGTGTTATACTCAATTATAGGTCTAATGAGGGAGGAGTACAGAGAGGTAATAATATCTTTTTTTCTGGATGCAATCCTTTATGAGAGGAGCCAGATAAAATGCTTTTCTGACCACTGTTGCCACATGATGGTTGAATGTGAGATTGTTGTCAACCTGAGTACCAGGTCTCTCACCACAGGTTGAGTGCTTAAGGGATTGCCGTTGATGTGGTAATCAGCAGGGGCTGTGTCTTACATTTTTTGTAATACATTTTTTTGCATTTAACTTAAGGCCATGACTTTGGCACCAGTTATTTATAGCTATAAGACCCTCTTGCAGTATGTTAACATAATCTGGGGAGTCAATGACAGCACCCAACTTACAATCATCCACAAACTTGGTCAGCCACAGGCCCTTTGCCTTTGCCTGGACCTCTCAGAAGTAGATGCCAAACAGTTGGGGTCCCAGGACAGATCCCTGGGGAACACCACTAATGACAGGTCTGCTGTCAGAGGTGATGGCACCTATTTTGACCTTGTGGGTCCTATCTGTCAGCCAGTTGGCCACCCATCTGATGAGATAGGGATTAATACCAAGTTGTGTTAGCTTTTCGATGATGCCCGAGTGGGGGATTGTGTCAAAGGCCGTATCCAGGTCAAGATATGACAGTCACAAAGAAGTCAACTAGGTTCAATAGGCAAGATCTGCCCCTGACAAATCCAAACTGGGTGGGGTCAAGTGCTTGGAGATTGCCTGTGTCCTTGTTTATGAGATCCATAATAATATGCTCCATGGCTTTACAGATCAAACTTGTTAAGCTAATGGGACGATAGTTTCCTGGGTCAGTAGTGGCACCACCTTTGTGCAAAGGGATTACAATGGCAGTTCTCCACTCTGCTGGAATGAAGCCTGTAATTAGGCTGTGGTTAAACAGGGTGCTCGATGGTAAAGCTAGTTCTTGCTGAAGATGGTACAGAATACAGCTTGGGATACTATCGGGTCCCATGGAAGCTGTGTTCTTTGGCTTGGATAGGGCCTTTAACACTTGATCTGCAGAGATGTGAGGTGTGGGACAAGTATCAGGGATGTCAACTGGGCCTTTGGGGGGTGATAGGGGTGAGACGTTTGCACTGAACCTATCAACTAGCAGGTTGGCTAAGTCAACAGAATCAGTGTAAGTGGTACCAGTAAGTACTAATTTTGAACAAACTTGGACTTTGCCATGGAAATGTTTAAGAATGTGAATTACATAATCAAACATAGAGGTTTGGAGCAATAAAAATGTACAGGACAATGTGTTCGTGTAAGACATTTTGAAATATACACAGGGACAGCTCACAAGCACACACAAAGGCACAAAATTATGAACAACTGGTAAATACTTCACATATACTTTGTGAGAGTGGATAGAATAACAGATGTGTCAGTAGCTTGCATTTTCTAAAGGGTCTGAAACCCAAAGGTCTGTCATTAGTGACTAGAATACTCTAGGACATGTAAGACAGCAGCCCAAAATATAAGCAGGAACAGCATATAGCTTTGATGCAAAAACTGGACAAACTATGAAATGCAGGACAGGTGAGAAGTATGTGCAGAAGAGAGAGAGAAAGAGAGGCTGGCTATGTCAGTAAACCATTAGTGTGATGCAACAACATATACATACCTGACAACAACATGGTGTGGTATACTCCTGAAGCACTGGGAGCTAGGATGAGTGAAATAATGGGTCTTCAGAAGCTTGAAGTTTCAAAACTTCGAACTTCAAACAGCCGAGACCATAAGATCAAAGTTTTGAAACTTCAAAAACATAATAAATAAAAAAAAATGTTTTGCATTTTTGCAGGGGGCCAAGCCCCCCTCCACCCCCCACATGTCCTGCTAAATAAATATACCAACTCCAAGATCACACTACAATAAGGAAAATGGTAAATTTCCTGTTCCACGCTGTACGTCGATCTCCAGTCAAAACGTTCAAAGTTTTAAAACTTCAATCTCATGGTTTCGGCCATTTGAAATTTGAAGTACTGGAACTTTGAGCTTCTGAAGGGGATCCAAAATAACATGTCTATGGTAAGGATAATTTGATATCAGGTAAATAAAATGCACAGACTTCTGTCTGAACCCTCTGATTATGTTAAATGATGTATTCGTAAGAATAGGTTATTAGCAAGGCATGCTAACAGTATTCAGTAGAGACATGGGTTAAGAATACATTCCAGGGTAACAGACAACCTGATATCAGGCAAACAAAATGCACAAGTCTGAACTCCTGATTGTCTGCAAAGATACATTCACCTGGAGTGGGTATTACCAAGGCATGCTAACAGAGTATTCTTGAAAGAGGTGGCTGAATAATAGTTTTCAGAGGAATAGACTAGGTGATATTAGACAAAATGTACATACCTATGTGAACTCCAGATTCTGGTAAATAATAAATTAACATGAATAAGTTATTATCTTAGCAAAGCATGCTAACAGGGTACTTAAAAGAAAACTCCCCCCTCTCATACAGTTTAACTCAATCGTTAGCTTTCTATTCTCCCTACAGTATGATTCCTGCATTGTATAGGTACCAGAAACCTACTTGTACTTTTTAAAACTTTTTTTTTCCTTGCATTGGAGTCAAATGAAGGGAAAGCCCACCTACTTTTTTAACTCAACTTCTGACATACTTTGCGGAGAAATTTGTCTCCACCTGGATGACATATCATAGACACAGTTAAATCTGTAGTTTCTACTGAGAAGTACGAACTACTGAATAGCCAAAAGTGAAAAGCCACCAACCGGATGTAAAATATAAATTTATTAGAACCAACAAACTTCAAAACGAACAGACTTTGAAAATAACAATCAAATAACTTCAACTACACAAACGATCAAAAATAAGCGCTTTCGTTTAAAAGGTTTTAAACTTCATCAGACAATCAATTAAATTACATCACTTCCTTTTATAACCTTCTCTTTTTTCAAAATATCCCGCTCACATGACTCATACAAAACAAGCATGCCCAGTAATATAAAAATGACTGTTTGAAAATATTTTGACTTTCCTCATGTATATATAGTTACGAATTCCTATATTATATAAATACTATAATATATACTTTATATGAGAATTTACCAATATATGGAAGAACTGATAAGAATATAAATAAAAATATTTAATATTAAAAAATATTTAATATTAAAAAATTACATAAATTAAATAAAATATTTTCCGTAACTAATTTCATTATAATATTAACATTATTATATGGAGAATACTGTAATATTAGCCATTCAGTATAATTTAAATGAAATTTTAAATGTTTACATGAATAATATTATTCTATAATAAAATTACAAATAATGAAAATAAGAATAGAAATAACTTATGATGTCAGCCTACTTGGAAATAGAAAATCATTTAGAATACATCACCATATAGATTATATTTTAAAACCTTATTAAATTATTTAATAAAATAAATGTATATGTTTATATTATTTTTAAAAAATCTTTATTTATATATATATATATATATATATATATATATATATATATATATATATATATATATATATACTTGTTGGGCTGTGGTGGTCCAAATAAACTACTTTTCACTTTATGCTGACCCTGTGATTTATTTTGAGTGCTGGGATCGTTTGTGGACTTTATATATATATATATATATATATATATATATATATATATATATATATATAATCTTTATTTAAAACTTTTTCAACATACAATATTAATCCATAGAAAATATTAAAAAAATATATATATATTTATATATATATATATATATATATACACACACACACACACACACACACACATATATATATTCCATACCATCTCCATTAGTGTTCCATCCCTATCTAAAAAAATCTCCACCTATACCAGATAAATAATATATATAGTATAATTAATGAACAAAATTTAAACCACATTATTAAAAGGCTTTATTAATGTAAAAAAATTAATTCATCCTAATGTGCTTATATATAGGATCTAATATCAAATATATAAATTTATTTTTAAAATATAAATATATAATATAATAAATATTTAAAATTATATAAAAATATATCTAAAATTAATACTCAAAATACGTTATTTTAATCTTTAATTTTCTTTCTATTTAGTGCCATTAATTTAAGTATTGGTGCTATAGTACTTCTTTCATTTATACCTGGCCATGTGTCTGCTTGTAGTTTAATTTGCCATTGTAATTCTCTTTGTTCGAGTATTAACCCCCAAGGGGTTTTGTCTTTTATCTCCACATGATCTATAATTGTAAAATGAAACTGATGATTGTTATACTCATTAATGTGTTTTGCTAAAGCGTTATTCGCTTTATTTTTTTTAATTGCATATTTGTGTTCATAAATTCTTTGAGATAAGGCTCTCTCTGTTTTGCCTGCATAAAATGAGGCACACGAATCACACATGGCTAAATAAACTACAGCTTTTGATCTACAGTTATATTTATAGAAAACTCCCCCCTCTCATACAGTTTAACTCAATCGTTAGCTTTCTTTTCTCCCTACAGTATGATTCCTGCATTGTATAGGTACCAGAAACCTACTTGTACTTTTTAAAACTTTTTTCCTTGCATTGGAGTCAAATGAAGGGAAAGCCCACCTACTTTTTTAACTCAACTTCTGACATAGTTTGCGGAGAAATTTGTCTCCACCTGGATGACATATCATAGACACAGTTAAATTTGTAGTTTACTCTGTCAGGTACTGCTGTCAATCTTAGATGGTTAATTAATCCTGCTAATGTCAGGAACAGAGCAGCTGATATAAAAAAGACCAAAAGCTGTGGAACTGTTTTCCACAGTTTTTATTGCAGAGAAGAAGAGAACTTAACACTCACCTTTCATAGCAAAACAAAGCAATTAGATCAGTCAAGGGTTTAAAGGCAATTGTCAACTCTTCTGACACATTTACATAAGCAGCAACACAGTATTGAAATGCTAAGCTTTAAATGTTATAATAGTTTATATGTTAAGATAACTTAAATGTAGTATCAAATATTTCTGTGAAATTTAGAGAAAAGTCAGAAAATATTTTTTTAAAACATCAATGCATGTACCATTTTCAAGCCCACCCCCCTACACACACACACAGTCCAGAACTCCAGAAAGAGAGTCAGGTAGCAATCCTATCAATTAGGTTCACTGATACTGTTTATACAAATGTCTTTTATGCTTTTTTTACATCATTCCAGAGGGGGGTGCATATCTGGTACACGCAGATCCATTAAGAGATTCCCACTGACTTTGAGCTAGTCCTTACATTGTTAGAGTGCAACCATAATATACTGCTGAATTTACTTTAACGTACATTTACTATGTGCCCTTGCATTAAAAACACTAAGAAAAGGAAATCAGAAGTGCTTAACTGTGTTTAAATGCATGCATGCACACACACACACACACACACACACACACACACACACACACACACACACACACACCTCCCAACCGTACCAAATTACTCGGTTTTTACCGAGTTTTGGAGTACAAATAATGAAGTGCCAAGATTCCCGAGTGGCACCCCTTCATTTCTGACTTTTTCCCCAGCTTCTTTCCTTATTTCAAATTTTTTCCCAGTTTTGAGTTGACTCCATCACATGCGCGATGACGTCAGCTCTGTCAAGGCTACCAGCCTGTCGGACTTGAGCTCAAAGGCTCAGTTTACACATTTTCGCCATCGCACCATTTCCAGACTTTGCATGGATATGTGCAAGTGGGGAAACAGTTATATGGATCTGTTCTGCCGAGCGGGGATCTATTCTGCCGTTCTCAAGTCCAGGGTTTCTCTCCTATCTGCGAGGACACAAGCGGGAACTGGGAAGTCAACGAACGAGTAGGAAACATGTTTTCTTTATTCTGTAAGCAAAGGTGTGTGTGTGTGTGTGTGTGTGTGTGTGTGTGTCTGTGTCTGTGTCTGTGTCTGAGTTTGTGGTTTCCTTTAAAAAACTGTTTTATGCAACCAGCTGTAGATCTGCTAACATTTAAAAGCTTCAAAAAGGTTTTGCTGTATTTGTAAATAACTTAAACAGTGGTTTAATAGTCTCTCATATAATCCTGCCCAGACAGGTAGTCTTTCCTAATGCCGCTTGTTTGTGTCATGTCTCACATAATGTGTTCCCTCTACATTTTG
The DNA here is from genome assembly GCF_019279795.1 of Protopterus annectens. NCBI lineage: Eukaryota > Metazoa > Chordata > Ceratodontiformes > Protopteridae > Protopterus > Protopterus annectens. The sequence continues at coordinate 572,875,834 of NC_056729.1, forward strand.
ATACTGGGAAATGCCTTCTAAACTTCAACTGTGTTGTAAAAGCAGGCTAGAACATAAATAATCATGTCTGACTGGACGACTTCATAGTGCCAGTATTTTAAATCCATTTACTGTGAACAGTTTTCGAGAAAACTGTTCCCTAAACTATTTACTTCTCTGACTATTTTTTTTACCCTTAATATAAATAGTTTCATCTTTAAAATGGTTTGATGTACTCTCAGGAAATTTCCAGAGAATGATACCAGGATAGATACCAATAAAGCATAGCAAAACTGTAAAATGAGGTCCAAAGGCAAAACAACAGCTATACTTCACAATGTAATGAGAAAACCGTGTTATTCTTAACTGCCACAATAGTTAAAAAGAATGAAAATAGCACTTTTATACAGAAGTACATATTGTTTTGGCCTGAAGTTACAGCACTGCTATACATGGAATTTTTTGGTAGCTTTTGCAAGTGTTACCCTGAAAAGACCTGATGGGTTCACTTTTATTTTAAACCAAACATTTTACAAATGTTGACATTTATAAATATTAAAAGGCCATTCATCCAACTTACACGTCATTTTCTATATATTGCCTCCATATATTTTTATAGAATTTTCTGGGCAAAATAATTAAATAATCAGCTTTCTACAGCATAATGCATGACTTATATGCACCAGTGACAAAGAGATAGGACAATCTCAAATATATGCACTTCTGTACGAACAAGTAAAACATGCATTTTTTGCTTTAACATTTAAAATGACAAAAAAATACTACTTTTCCAGAAATAAATAGTATTCTGATTTCAAAGAATATATTATTGATATAATAAGTATATTTACTTAAGCCTGTCATCCAGAAAAATGTATTTGCTGTGGACCAAATTGCAATAAGAGCAACCCAGATTACTTTGACTCCCACCTGAGGTAGTATTTATGATACTAGGGGAACTTTGGCCAGGGCATCAGGGAACTTTCTCCTACTATTTTCAATAGGTGCCATGGGATCTTTAACATACACTTCAGCTAGCACCAACTCAAAGAGAAGAAGCCTTGGTTTAACATCTAATTCGATGGATGATATGCACAGGAGTGCAGCACCCCACTTATTCTGTACTACAGAGTCAGCACTCAATCTGCCTGGTGTAGGAAAAGAACCCACAACCTTCTTGCACCACTGACACCCCTACTCAGAAACTATGGCATACTGCAGAGGTATTATAGAGAATGTAAAGTGGATCCTTGAGTGAACTATTTTGCAAGAAAAAAAGGCACACAGAGAGTCAGTTTCAAAAAGCTGCTTGTCTTAATTTCCTATTTCTGGTACTGAAATTCCCAGAAAGGAAAATGTTCAGTTCCACTTTACTTAAAAATTCAGTTAATTTCAGCTTTGCACAAAACAGTTTTTATTTTGTTGGTTGAGTATTTTTCAGTAAAATAGCTGAGTAACATGTACTGAAACCACAATGTGGAATCACAATAAACAAATCATGGCCCTAGAAATGTTTAACAGAACAAGCAGTGGAAGATCAAATGTGATCTTTATCCACCACTGACCAGATGCATTTTCTTTGTATGTGGTGCGGGTTTCAATACTGTTTCAATGAATGTGAGTTTCAAGGACAGAGAAGTTTTAATGCCAGCCAAGTCTATTTTCATTGTGAGACAGTGTTGCTTTGTTTAGCAGCTTTGTTGTTTAGCATATGTCTATTAGTGTTTGTGCATTGTGCTTTTAAATGTAAAAATAAAATCCAAATAAGCATTGTAAAAGTAAAACAGTTTGTACACATTAGTGTTTATGGTAAATGGAGCAAAATAGACAGGTAATGGGACATTGGAATGGCTGCAGGGGACTCTGGTGCCATATTTTGGTTGTCTGTTCTTCGGTTTGTGTTTGAAACTTGGTATTCCACAATTCCATTGGAGCGGGGCGGGGTTACATAATTATATATGTAAATTTGATGTTAATCAGCGTACAAATATGTACTTTTTTATGTTTCCAGCTTGAGAGGTATGCACACACACACACACACACACACACACACTCATATGCTTTTGTACACATGTACTTTACACACATAAAAATATACAGAAACACATACATACACACACACACTATATACATATATATATATATATATATATATATATATATATATATATATATATATATATTTGTGTGTGTGTGTGTGTGTTATATATATATATATATATATATATATATATATATATATATATATATATATATATATATTTTATTTTTATTTTTTATTTTATTTTACATTTGTTGACCGGGCTAGTCCAGCTGGATATATGTCCATTTTCAGTGGAGGCCCGGGGAGAAAAGCTCCACAAATTACAACATCATAAAAGGTCAAGACAAAGACAATAACAGTATAATTTGCTACATAAGTTTTAACAATTATAGTACAAGCCTAAGATTATATATTTTATATTTCAGTAGGAAAAAGGAAAAATTTATCTAAGAATAGATGAATAAGACTAATACATTTGTATTAGAAATGGTGTAGTACAAATCTTTATAACATATTACAAAATTAGATACACTTAGTAATTTATGATAAGAGATACTGAGGTCTCACAAAAACCTAAGAAAGAAAAACACTAGAGATCAATAGATAGAGTATAGAAGAACAGCAAACAAGGATGGATTTCTAGTGTTATTTAACACATAGGTTGTGATACTATATGAAGGTGTTTGATCATTCCACTGTATATACTTATTTACATGAGAAAAATCCTAAGGAAGGTTAAGCTCACTAAAATTAGTGAGACAACACAAGATCATGATAGGCTAGGAATTGTGGTTGTCTAGTTAATAGTTAGGTACTTAGTCTGGGTTAACACAGGGGCATAGCCAGTGTGATTTGAGGTAGGGTTTAAGCTTGCTTTTAAATAAGCTGACAGAGGATATTGAGGTTAGCTGGCTTGGGAGGATGTTCCAGGCTTTACCTACTGTATTGGAGAACAAGGTGTCACCAGCTAAGTTGTTAGATTTTGATATTTGTACAAGTAGGTTATTAGCTGAGCATAAGGTCTTGAGGTTATTATAGGGGATGACTAGGGATGTAAGTATGGGTGTATTTTGAGGTAAATACAGGATCTTATGGGCTACTATTAATTGATTGAAAAGTATTAAATTTGGCAGCTCTAACCATCCTAACTGATTCAAATTGATACAGTGATGAGTTCTATAGGAGGACCCAGCTGCAAATCTGGCAATATTGTTGTAGGAGGATGTAAGTTTACTCAGATTACTTCTACATATTTTGGTATAGATAGGGGAGGCATAGAGCAAGGTAGAGATGAGGTGGGTACGAGCAATAGTAACCCTGGCTGGAGGTGTAAGAAAGGGTTTTATTCTATAGAGGGAACCTAGTTTATTGTTTACTATTTTTATGGTGTTATTAATGTGAGGTTCAAAGGACAAGTTGTTATCTATTAGTACCCAAGTAGTTCGGTGGTTGGTTCAGGAGATATTATAGTTGCATCATTTTAAGTAATAGTAAAGTTAAGTGGGGAGGTTCTGCGGGTGGGGATAAATAGTAGTATTTTTTTTTTGGGGTTAAGGATAAGACGTCTTTGTAGGAGCCAGTTTTCAACTGTACTAAAGGTCATTTGGGTTAGTGACTGAAGTTCTGATTGAGAAGCAGCAGCGCATATGAGTGTGGAGTCGTCAGCATATTGGATACAGTCAGCTTGAGGAATTACAGAATGAAGGTCATTTGTAAAGATGGAGAAGAGTAATGGGCCTAATATAGATCCTTGCGGGACCCCTAGAGTGACTGGGATGTGGGAAGATAAAGTATTTTCCCATAGTACAGCCTGTTGCCTGTTATGTAGGTATGATTGGAACCACTGTATAGTATGGTTGTCCAATGACAGGTTTTTGAGTGTGTCTATAAGGAGGTGGTGATTCACCATGTCAAATGCTTTGGACAGATCAATAAAAACAGCTGAGGATAGAGTATCAATATTACGATTGCTGTTAATATGGTTAGTGAAGGATAAGAGAGCAGAGGTGGTGCTATGAAATGGTCTAAAGCCATGTTGACAGGGTGCTAATAAATTGTGATCGAGTAGGTAGGTTAACAGTTGTATGTGTATACATTTCTCCATTATTTTTGCCAAAGGAGATAGAATAGCTATGGGCCTATAATTGGACAACTCTTAGTTACCGCCCTTATGCAAGGGAATTATGTGTGAGACTTTCTAGATTAGGGGAATAGATCCTTCAGAAATAGTTCTGTTAATGAGGATGGATATGGGGTAGGCTATGACTTTAGCAGCTTTTTGCAGGTATTCTGCAGGTAATTTATCAGCAGAGAGAGTAGTGGGTTTAAGTTTCTGTATGAGGTTACAGATAAGTGAAGTGGGCACTGGCTGAAAATGAAATTGATGAGAATTATTGGTAAAGGTTGTGGCAGAGCCTGGGATGCTAGGGGATAGCTGGTTGGCTAGGGATTGTATGGTTTCAGTGAAAAAAGTATTAAATGAGTGTGCTATTTGGATGGGATTGTTTTGATCAGAGCCAGAGGGAGAGGGAGTACTTGAGCATCCAGGGTGTAGGAGGTTATTGATACCTCGCCAGAATTTTTGGGGATTATTTTGGTTGGTTTGTTGTAGTTGGTAGTAGTAGTTTCTTTTATAGGCTAATATGGCTTTTTTTGTTTCATTTCTTAGCTGTCTGAATTGCAGGTGGTCTGTGGAGCTTTTTGTTGAGCGCCATTTGGCCCATTGTTTATTTCTTTGGAGGATTTTTGTTTGGTTTTGGTGAGCCATGGTGCCGGTTTGGTTCTAATTCTAACTTTGTGTAATGGGGCATGGCTGTCTAAAATGGTTAGAAATTTAGAGTTAAAGTATTTCACAGCATTATCTATTGGGAGGTATTTCAGGGGTGACCAGTCACAGGTGACTAGTTCAGCTTGAAAGTGAGCAGGGTTAAAATTTTTGGTAGTGCGAATAGTTCTACAGATGGCAGAGTTTAGGATGACAGTTTTTGTTCTGATTAAATAGGTAAGCAAGTGATCACTTATGTCCTCAGGGAGGGTGCCTGTTTTATAGTTTAGTTGGGGGGTATTAGTGAGTATCCAGTCAAGGGTACTAGTTTTGTTGTTAGTTTTATTGGTGCGGGTTGGGGATGTTATAGTTTGGGTAAAACCATATAAGTTGATATGAGTAGAAGGCTGCTCAGATATACAGGAGTTCCAGTTAATGTTAAAATCTCCAAGTATAATGGTTTCTTGGGGGTAGTTACTTGAGAGCCAGCTGAGGATAGCCTCTAATGTGTTGATGTTATTGCCTGGGGGAAGATAGACGCATGATAGATATATGGCTTTGCTTTTGTTAAGCTGAACCTTAGTTAGAAGAATTTCTGCATTGTTGCAAAGAGGAGGTTTGGAGTCTAACAAGGTAACTTGTAATCCATTCTTATAAAGTATGGCTACACCTCCTCCTTTTTTAGTGTTACGGTCACGTCTTATGATATTATAGCCAGGGGGTAGAACTGCACTGTCTTGTATTGATGGATTAAGCCATGTTTCAGACAGACAGAGAATGTCAAAGGAATAAACATCAATAAGGGCATGCAGGTGAGCTATTTTGTTATTGATGCTACGAATATTAAGATGAGCTATCAGGAGAGAGTTGGGGGGCTTGGTAAGTGTCTGTGTGATTGAATTTGTTGGTGTATCAGGCTGTGTAGCTGTGATAGTGGTAGGACCTGGGTTAGGGTGTATATCACCATCTAACAGGGAGTGGACCTGAACTTTTAGGATGAGTTGTAGAAGTTTAAAAATTAGGTTCTTATTTTTTCTAGCTAGTGGGTTACATTGAGAGATGTGATGGAGTCTATGAAATATGGCTGCTGAGTACTTAGCTGAGCTGGGGAGGTTGCTAACACTATGAGTGGAGCTGGGGTAAGGACAGAGGTGTGTGTGATGTGGGTATGCAGTCCTAGGAATCTATGGTGTTCGTAGAGAGTAAGTAGATAGGGAATGATAAGTATAATTAGGAGTAGTAATAAAGGTAAGGGTTTACAGGATCCTTGAGCCATTTGTTTAGGTTAAGGTGGTTAAATGTAGGGATATTTGTGGATAGAGTGGTAGGGTAATGGATAAAGGTAAATGAGTGATGGTTCTTTAAGGGGGGGAGATAGGGGTAAAGTGAGAATATAATAGAGGTAATAGCACTTTAAGGGGAGGAGTTAGAGGTTGGTCCTAATGCATAGGGGTGTGGCAGTTAGAGTATAAGTGTAGGACCACTGGGGGCGGGTGGAATTTGGGGGCAGGGTAGGGGCGGAGTGAGCCACTTGAGGGCGAGCGGGATGAGCCACAGAGGTGTTCACCCTAGGAAAACAATCAGAGGAGCAGTAAGCAAAGTTAAGTAAAGCAGCAGAGGGTAAGGTGACACAATGCCTTGATAATAGAATATGCAGAGAGGGTTGACAGTGAAGAATATTAGAAGAAAGAAAGAATAGAGTGGGAGTATTAGCTCTTCCAGAATATTAGAATCCAAGAGCCTGTAAGTTACTTAAAATTGGAGTCAGAATGGTGGTCTAAAGGAAACTATTGCCCTCTAGTGGACAAAAGCTGTATAGCAGAGGCAATATATACTGAGAAAAGAGTGCAGGACAGTAAGTATGCTATAGAGGATTGAAGAGGAAGAACAGTAAAAATACTTGTAGTCTAAGAAGGGGGAAGGGGTGACAGGTATGGGAGCAGATAGTAAAGGCTGCCGGCTGTCCTGGCTGGTGAAAGTAAACTTACAACCTAGGATATCTCACACTAATTGTCTTAAGACTTAAAGTACGTACTTTACTTATAATTAAATTCCCTTGGGGACTGTAGCAGAGGGGAGGAAAGGTTCAGTTCCTTAGTTAGGGGAAACCGCAGTGTGTTGAGGAGAATAGTTGTTTTCAGCACGCAGGGCAAGTTCTCCTTAATACTGGGAAACCAGGTAGAGCAGCTGGGAGTATAAAGGGAAAAGAGAGACAGTGGTACGACACACAGAGAGATAAAAAATAGACAGTTACACAGGCTTATTAAGTAGTAACTTGAGCATAGAACAGAGATTAACTTGCATAGTAAAACAGTCTTGACTGCACATATTACAATGTCTCTATCAGTGATAATATTCAAGCAAGACACTTATAAAAGCAATATAGTTCAGGAGCAATAAAGGTTAAACTCTTCTATGACTCAGTCAAAGATTACATTCAGCAAGACACTTGTTAAAACAGCATATCTCTGAAACAATAAGGTTCAACTCGTCTTATAACTCTCTATCATGTTTGCATTTGTTATTTGTATAGATAGATAGATATTTTTGTTTTGGAAAGGTAGGCTTCTAATTTGTCCTCCTTATTTGCACACATCATTGTTAATTAGGCTAGTCAGTATAAGGTGCTTGGGCAGAGGATGCTGTGATTTCTGTCGTATGTATAGTAATAGTATGCAATAGGAAATACTGCTCTATATAACTATACAGTGGTAAACAATAGCTCTGCACATCCATACGATGGTGAAAAGCAGAAACATAAACTCTATACAGCAACCTTAGCTGTCTTTATAGGTCTGAAACAACACTAGAATGCTTGTAGTCATTAGTGTTGTTAGCGTACAAAGAACGCCATGATTCCAGTCTAATATATAAATATATTATGTAACAAGAGCGGTTTATAGTTGTAGTATTCGACAAGAGGTTAGTTCTTATAAATCATACATTGTCCAAAAATAGAGTCTATAGCTCTATGTAGTGACTATAGTAGTCGTAAAAGGTCCAAAGCAACACTTAAACGCTATTAGTTGATGGCGTAGTTAGCATGCCACAAAAGCATACAGTCTATCCGGTGCTACAAAGTTCCTGAAAACTACTCTACCAGATCAACTAAAAAGGCTACATAAAAGGCTACACAGTAAACACGCAATCATTTAGGTTGCATGTTAAGATAATCCATTTAGCATATAAGCAGAGCTGTAGAGTATTCTAACCGTGACTTTGTTCACACCTGAACTCCATGTGCAGAAGCATGCCAAAACAGCTGGGGATAGTACACGCTGCGCAGGTTCTCAACACAGTTATTTACAAACCTGTCCTGCACGCAATTAGTAATTTACTAGGATATCATCAGCATGGTTTAACAATTCTGAACAGGACAAAAAGAAAGCTTACCTAAAAACCCTATTTACTCCACCGCCAGGACCGAACAGCACCCTAAGGCTAATTAGGAGAATAAAGATGGCGTCCTGAGGGAGAAGGTATATTTATAAGGTAAGTGATGTCATAAAGGGGGGGGGGCAAGAAGAGTAAGCATAGCTACAGGTAATGACCAGATTTATCCAGAGCAAAACCCTAGGCAGGAAATGGAGGGGGTGGGTCCTATGCTAACATAGTGAATAGTTCATTCCTGATGTGCTAAGGATATGAGCATATAGGAAATACAGACAGGGGAAGGAGCAAAGTATTCTAACTAGATGGATGTTAAAGGGAGTAGATGGGAAGACAGAAGATAGAGAGCTATATTAACAGGGTCAAGACACAGAGGAGTTCACCCTAGGAAAACAATCAGAGGAGCAGTATGCAAAGTTAAGTAAAGCAGCAGAGGGTAAGGTGACACAATGCCTTGATAATAGAATATGCAGAGAGGGTTGGCAGTGAAGAATATTAGAAGAAAGAAAGAATAGAGTGGGAGTATTAGCTCTTCCAGAATATTAGAATCCAAGAGCCTGTAAGTTACTTAAAATTGGAGTCAGAATGGTGGTCTAAAGGAAACTATTGCCCTCTAGTGGACAAACGCTGTATAGCAGAGGCAATATATACTGAGAAAAGAGTGCAGGGCAGTAAGTATGCTATAGAGGATTGAAGAGGAAGAACAGTAAAAATACTTGTAGTCTAAGAAGGGGGAAGGGGTGACAGGTATGGGAGCAGATAGTAAAGGCTGCCGGCTGTCCTGGCTGGTGAAAGTAAACTTACAACCTAGGATATCTCACACTAATTGTCTTAAGACTTAAAGTACGTACTTTACTTATAATTAAATTCCCTTGGGGACTGTAGCAGAGGGGAGGAAAGGTTCAGTTCCTTAGTTAGGGTAAACCGCAGTGTGTTGAGGAGAATAGTTGTTTTCAGCACGCAGGGCAAGTTCTCCTTAATACTGGGAAACCAGGTAGAGCAGCTGGGAGTATAAAGGGAAAAGAGAGACAGTGGTACGACACACAGAGAGATAAAAAATAGACAGTTACACAGGCTTATTAAGTAGTAACTTGAGCATAGAACAGAGATTAACTTGCATAGTAAAACAGTCTTGACTGCACATATTACAATGTCTCTATCAGTGATAATATTCAAGCAAGACACTTATAAAAGCAATATAGTTCAGGAGCAATAAAGGTTAAACTCTTCTATGACTCAGTCAAAGATTACATTCAGCAAGACACTTGTTAAAACAGCATATCTCTGAAACAATAAGGTTCAACTCGTCTTATAACTCTCTATCATGTTTGCATTTGTTATTTGTATAGATAGATAGATATTTTTGTTTTAGAAAGGTAGGCTTCTAATTTGTCCTCCTTATTTGCACACATCATTGTTAATTAGGCTAGTCAGTATAAGGTGCTTGGGCAGAGGATGCTGTGATTTCTGTCGTATGTATAGTAATAGTATGCAATAGGAAATACTGCTCTATATAACTATACAGTGGTAAACAATAGGTCTGCACATCCATACGATGGTGAAAAGTAGAAAACATAAACTCTATACAGCATCCTTAGCTGTCTTTATAGGTCTGAAACAACACTAGAATGCTTGTAGTCATTAGGGTTGTTAGCATACAAAGAATGCCATGATTCCAGTCTAATATATAAATATATTATGTAACAAGAGCGGTTTATAGTTGTAGTATTCGACAAGAGGTTAGTTCTTATAAATCATACATTGTCCAAAAATAGAGTCTATAGCTCTATGTAGTGACTATAGTAGTCGTAAAAGGTCCAAAACGCTATTAGTTGATGGAGTAGTTAGCATGCCACAAAAGCATACAGTCTATCCGGTGCTACAAAGTTCCTGAAAACTACTCTACCAGATCAACTAAAAAGGCTACATAAAAGGCTACACAGTAAACACGCTATCATTTAGGTTGCATGTTAAGATAATCCATTTAGCATATAAGCAGAGCTGTAGAGTATTCTAACCGTGACTTTGTTCACACCTGAACTCCATGTGCAGAAGCATGCCAAAACAGCTGGGGATAGTACACGCTACGCAGGTTCTCAACACAGTTATTTACAAACCTGTCCTGCACGCAATTAGTACTTTACTAGGATATCATCAGCATGGTTTAACAATTCTGAACAGGACAAAAAGAAAGCTTACCTAAAAACCCTATTTACTCCACCGCCAGGACCGAACAGCACCCTAAGGCTAATTAGGAGAATAAAGATGGCGTCCTGAGGGAGAAGGTATATTTATAAGGTAAGTGATGTCATAGAGGGGGGGGGCAAGAAGAGTAAGCATAGCTACAGGTAATGACCAGATTTATCCAGAGCAAAACCCTAGGCAGGAAATAGAGGGGGTGGGTCCTATGCTAACATAGTGAATAGTTCATTCCTGATGTGCTAAGGATATGAGCATATAGGAAATACAGACAGGGGAAGGAGCAAAGTATTTTAACTAGATGGATGTTAAAGGGAGTAGATGGGAAGACAGAAGATAGAGAGCTATATTAACAGGGTCAGAGACACAGAGGAGTTCACCCTAGGAAAACAATCAGAGGAGCAGTAAGCAAAGTTAAGTAAAGCAGCAGAGGGTAAGGTGACACAATGCCTTGATAATAGAATATGCAGAGAGGGTTGGCAGTGAAGAATATTAGAAGAAAGAAAGAATAGAGTGGGAGTATTAGCTCTTCCAGAATATTGGAATCCAAGAGCCTGTAAGTTACTTAAAATTGGAGTCAGAATGGTGGTCTAAAGGAAACTATTGCCCTCTAGTGGACAAAAGCTGTATAGCAGAGGCAATATATACTGAGAAAAGAGTGCAGGGCAGTAAGTATGCTATAGAGGATTGAAGAGGAAGAACAGTAAAAATACTTGTAGTCTAAGAAGGGGGAAGGGGTGACAGGTATGGGAGCAGATAGTAAAGGCTGCCGGCTGTCTTGGCTGGTGAAAGTAAACTTACAACCTAGGATATCTCACACTAATTGTCTTAAGACTTTGGTTTAAAGTATGTACTTTACTTATAATTAAATTCCCTTGGGGACTGTAGCAGAGGGGAGGAAAGGTTCAGTTCCTTAGTTAGGGGAAACCGCAGTGTGTTGAGGAGAATAGTTGTTTTCAGCACGCAGGGCAAGTTCTCCTTAATACTGGAAAACCAGGTTGAGCAGTTTACTTATAATTAAATTCCCTTGGGGACTGTAGCAGAGGGGAGGAAAGGTTCAGTTCCTTAGTTAGGGGAAACCACAGTGTGTTGAGGAGAATAGTTGTTTTCAGCATGCAGGGCAAGTTCTCCTTAATACTGGGAAACCAGGTTGAGCAGTTTACTTATAATTAAATTCCCTTGGGGACTGTAGCAGAGGGGAGGAAAGGTTCAGTTCCTTAGTTAGGGGAAACCACAGTGTGTTGAGGAGAATAGTTGTTTTCAGCACGCAGGGCAAGTTCTTAATACTGGGAAACCAGGTTGAGCAGCTAAAAACCCTATTTACTCCACCGCCAGGACCGAACAGAATAATATATGTGTATATATATATATATATATATATATATATATATATATATATATATATATATATATATACATATAAGTGTGTGTGTGTGTGTGTGTGTGTATGTATACAATGAATTATTTATAATAAACAACATATAGTTAAGCATTATTAATATATACATTCTAGTAAATCTTGCTCAATGATTTACTTGGTCACTGTCACACACAGGCTATGTGTTGCATGTGCAATCTTGGTCAATCTTTTTATGTCAGTATTTTTTTCTTTGTATTGCTAAGTGCATTTAATAATTTTTCTTATCTTTGCAAATGTAGCCTAAGTTGTGGCTGAAAAGGGTCCTGGGACCAGTTCACTTTCCTGGTTAACAAAGTATAAATAAATGTGAAATCGAAAAAAGGAGGGTGAACATGACAGAAATAATTGAGGAACTAGTAAAGCACATTTTAAGTCTGCATCATTCATGAGACAGAAAAATCATCCCACAGAAGGCATTGGGAAGTAGCAGACAAACTAAGTTTAGTGACCTACTACTTGTCACTTGTAAATATACAGCAAGGAATCATTTACTGCAGTCAGAGTTTTCATACCTCAGCATGAGATTGTGGGGGAGGGTTTGTCAAATCTGTTAGGACTACAAAAGACTCCTCTTACAGAAACCTTCCTTATGTCCAGCATGAGTCTTATAAAGAGAACTTGAAATGTATTCTGGGAAGAAGGAATGAAAGCAAGAAAACAAGATCACATTACCAAGGCAGGCCCCATCATCCACCATTTTGAGAGAAACACATTAAAATTGTAAAAGAAACAGCTGGAGTGATTTTGAGGCATTAAACTAGCTCAAAAACAAAGATACAATGAATAAAATGGTTTTTGAGTTCTAAGGTGGAGTTTTCCTTTAAGAAAGAGAGGTGGTTACAAAATATGTTCCAGGGAAATAGGCAACTGGATACAAGGCAAACAAAATGCACATACGTGGCCTGACTTTTGGCAAGGATACAGTCACCTGGAGAGGGTATTAACAAGGCATGTTATCAGAGTACGCAGGAAAGAGATGGCAGGCAAATACCTTTCTGGAAAACAGACTAGATGATATGGGACAAACAAAATGCACATACCTGAGTGCTAAATAATTGTTTGACATTAAAAATGGAAGCCCATGGAAATGACTATAACATGCCACAACAAAAGGTGATAAGGAGACGTGTGAATGCACATTGACATGTACATATAGATATAATTGCATGGAATTTAAAATGCACAGGGAAAATATGTATAACATGTATGGATTGAAAGCCAGCAAGCAGTGTATAAATCAATGCATGATGTCAATGATACATGGAATCTATACCATGGTGTTGTGCTTACATGGCATTATCACCATATGATAATGACAGCTGTCAGTATTCCATAAGTGAGATCACCATAGATTTGAACTCTTCCTGCCTAATTCATGTTCCTTTGAGATCTGCACTAGTTATTAATGCCATAAAACAAGTTAAAGCTAGCACATATTGAGGAAAGTCATCAACGGTGTGTGTGAATGAATATGGCCATAGATGAAAGTGAGTATAGCACTTAGGGGAGCAAACCCCACCCCCTGTGCCATAAAGGAAGGTGTCATATCCAAGTAGAATTTAGCATAACACATCTGTGGAATAAGTCACTATCGCATTATCAATCTGTTTACATACTACTACATTGGATTTAAACCCCTGCCTATTTAACTCACATTCACATGATTTGTATATTATAGGTTCATAGGTGTGTACTAGGGTAATAGCCCTGGAGCCTTTACAAGCCTAGCCCATAAAAGTGCCCTGGCATCATGCCACCCAACGTTAGTTCCCAATGCCTCTATCAAGTAGTTACTGGAGTGATCCCCGGGGTGAACTTTCTATTACCCATCCACTCATCAAGATTTCTCTTGAAGAGGGACAGTGAGGAGCTATGCTTGACAAGTAGGGGAAATTCCAGAGCATGGACAGTCTATGGGTGAGAAACCTGTCCCTCCAGCATGTTCTGTTGATTGTGGTAATGAGGTTGTTCTCTGGAGCATGTGGTGCAGAGGGATTGGGATTTCTTTAGATGTAGCATTTCTAACAGAGCTGGGTTTGACATGGCTTTGTAAGTCAAGCAGGGATCACCTCTAATTAGCAATACGAGACAGAGAATAGCTGGAGTATTTTAAGTCTGTCCATGTAGGACATGTGTTTAATGCCTAGGATCTTCTTCATAAGGTAATTCTGTGGCCTCTCCAGCTGTTGCAGGTGTCTAGTGAGTTACATGCCAAATGGGGCATTATACTCAATGATTGGTCTAATGAAGGAAGAGTAGAGAGAGAGAGAGAGAGACGATGACCTCTTTCTTCATGGATGCAAAACCCTTGGTAATGAGATATGCCACATAGAAGGACTTTCTGAACACAGTGGCGATGTGGTTGTCAAAGGAGAGGTTGCTGTCAACTTGCATCCCCAGATCTCTTATAACGCCTTCAGTGTTTAGTGGGCTCCCATCAATGTGGTAGTTAGTGGGAACTGAGTTTTTACCAAAGGGGATGATGACGCATTTTTAGTGTTAAGCTTAAGGCCATGGTTTCGACACCAGTCATTGGTCTCAGTGAGGCCTTTCTGCACGATGTCTGCATCACTTGAGGAGTTAATAATGGCTTGCAGTCATCTGCGAACTTGGTCAGCCGGAGTCCCTTTCTGTTGGCCTGGATGTCTGAGAAGTAGATGCCAAACAGAAGAGGATCCAGGACCAATCCTTGTTGGACTCCACTCATGACTGGTTGGCAGTCTGACTTAGAGTTGACTACTTTCACACGGTGTGTTCTATCTGTGAGCCAGTTTGCAACCCACCTAGTGATATAGGAGTTGATGCCTAGTTTGGTGACCTTATCAATAATTCCCGACTGAGGATTGGTATCAAAGGCCTTAACCAGATCGAGGTAGGCTGTATGCACTGCCTTACCTTCATCCACAGCCATGGTGACTGACTCAAAGAAGTCAACCAGGTTGAGCAGGCATGATCTCCCTTTCATGAAGACAAACTGCATGGGGTCCAGAGTTTGGAGATTTCCTATATCTTTGTTAATCAGGTCCATGATGATGCACTCCATAGCTTTACATATTAGACTCATCAGGCTAATGGGGCGATAATTCCCAGGGTCTGTAGTCACTCCCCCTTTATGGAGAGGGATGACTGCAGCAGTGCAACATTCAGTAGGGACAAAGCCTGAGGTAAGGCTGTGACTGAACAGGGCAGACAGATGTGGTGCCAGTTCGCTTTGCAGTTCATGTAGAACACAGCCAGGGATATTATTGGGTCCCATGGAAGCTGTATTCTTGGCCTTGGACAATGCAGCTTTAACCTGGGCTGCAGTAATGCTGTGTGCCTGGCATTCTTCCAGTATTGTGACTGGTCCTTTGGGGGGAGAGAGGGGTAAAGTTGACACTGAATCTGTCGGCTAGTATGCTGGCAATATCTGTTGGCTCAGTATAGGAGGTACCATTGTGCAGTAACTCAGTGCACATCCGGGTATTGCCGTGGAGGTTCTTGATATAACTATAAAAGGCTTTGTGATTGTTTTTAGTGTCTGCCACAATTCTGCCTTCATAGCTGGCTTAAGAGGATTTGACGAGGCATCTCAGCTTTTTGTTGAGGCTAATAAGGGAGTTTTTCCAGTCTTGGGACTTCACCTTTTTCTGCAACAGTTTCTTCCTTCTGTTATAGAGTTTATTAATGGCAGGGGACCACTAGATTGGCTTCCTTTTTTTGGAGGAGAAAGTTTTGGTTCTGTTGGGTATGGCTAGTCCCATTCATTTATGTACATGTTCGTACAGTGCATTGGTGTATGATTCAGCAGTCATGCAGCTATTTTCCATTAGCATGGGTGCGTGAAGTTAGCCACTTCTATTTTTAGGAGTCCAAAGTCAGCTTTGGAGAAATTTTCCAAGGTTGTTACCTTTGCAGGGGGTGTGGGTGAGATGTGCATTTCCATGGTGATTAGTTTATGGTCAGATCTGACCGGGGAGGGATTGACTACCGGTGTTGAGCAATGGTCACCCATGTCAGTAATAATCAGGTCAAAGATGTTGCTTCCTCTAGTGCGGTCAGAATGAGCTGGTCCAGGGCATTGGAATTGATGAATTCCAGGAAGCATTGGGCCAGTGTATTGGTACTTGAGTAGTTTTCCCAGATGATGGAGGGGTAGTTGAAGTCTCCTAGTATGACAGTGTTGGGTTGGACCTTGATAGATTCCAGGATGCTTGGAAATGTAGAGTTAGAGTCTAGGGATATGGTTGGGGATCTATAGCAGGCTATGACCTGGATCACAGACTTACCCAATGTTAGTTGCACCTGAAGTATCTCAGATGCATTATGCTGGGCTACTAGTCTGGAAGTGTGCATATCCTTTATGAATATGGAGACACCACCACCTTTGGAGCTTCTGTCCATGTTTTGAGGCCGAAAGGTGTGGCGTGAGTTATAGCCTGGTAGTGCAGGGGTGCTTTCTGCCACTTTAAACCATGTCTCCATTGCAGCACAAATGTCAATGTTCTCCATTTTGAGGAGTACTTTGAACAAGTGCATCTTGCGATTTAGAATTCTAGCATTGAGCAGCATGATCTTCAGATTTCATTTATTTATAGCTGTTATGGTGATAATGTGGTCTTTGGAACACCACCTAAAAATGCACTATAGGGGTGGCAAGAGCCTTAGCCAGTACCCGGAAACCCAGGGGTGACAGATGCAGGCCATCTCTGGCAAAGCATCGAAGTCTGTCAATCATGTCATCCCAAGCAGACAGATACTGTATCCTCTTAGAATGACACCAGAAACTTTTGAATTTTTGAAGTCAATCATTTTTTGTTTGTACTGTGGTATCCTTCTGGGTGAAGGTAGGATACGGCTCAGAGCTAGTATCATACCTGCCTGGGGCACATAATCTGAGAGCTCCACCATGTCTCTTTTCCAGGGAGGTGCATCTCAGGTCATTCACACCCACATGGACAATGACAGAGTCATACTTGTACTTGTTGTGGAGTGACCTGAGTGCGTGTGTTATTTGACGGATTCTGGAGCCTGATAGACAGCTGACTGTTACCTTCTCCTTATTCAGCCTAGTGAGTGGGACATCTGTGTGCCTCACTATTGAGTCACCTATGATTAGTGTACTGGGCAAGGTGTTTAGCCGTAAGGGCTTAGGTTGAGGGACAAACTGTGGAGGTGAGCTATGTGTCCTGTGGTTTGTGCTGTTTTGTGGTGGTCGAGTGCATTTCTGTCTTGGAGGTCTCTGCTGTTTGGGTAAATTTCAGCTATGCACATACCTATTAGCTACTATTTGTGCACCAGTTGTCATAAAGCAAACATTGAGAGGAAATGTGACAATATTATGGAAAAATGACAAATAAGCTTTGTGCAACAGACAACAGTAACTGATGGATCCCAAGCTTCAACATACTTTATAAAGTATTTCAATATCACATCATGTTACAGTGAACTGTGGATGCTGTCATAGTTGATATAGTAATTGTCTACACTTGCCTGTATCACTGCTGTTCTCCTCCACATATTGAGTCCAGGCTCCACTGCAGGACAATCAGTATACCCATATAGCCAAAAGTATTGTCTCATCAGTTTTTGCCATAGAATGAAAAATGAGACTTACTATTTCCCATCCTTGAATAGCAATGCTGCATTATGCTAACACTTGTGCAAAGGAAGATACAAAAGTTTTACTATCACATAGTTAAAACCCACAGTCATGAACTTCTTTATCCCAGCAACATAATATAGAAGACCAAAACACTGAAGACCACAATGTCTAAAAATATTGAATACTGAATATCCCTACCAGTGCAAACCCAGGAGCAAGGGCTAACATGGGTCCTGGGGGGGGGGGGGCAAGTGCAGAAGTTAGACATTGTGGTCTTGCATATTTTGGCTTTCTATATAACTTTACTGGAATTACGCATTTCAGGATTGTGGACTTCAACCTTATGATAGTTACCAATACAAAACATATACTGTTCTACTGGACATACTTACAGTGAAGAAGTACAGCACTTAGGGGATCAAAATCTAACACCTGTCAAACACCAATAAAATATCACACATTGCATTGTTGAGAAAGCCATTTCTGAATGTTATTTTTTACCATACTGATATGATGTACACACTGCTGGATTTGAACATCTGCCTACCTAAGTCATATTCCCTAGACCAGTATACTAGTCGCTGACTCCACAGAAGAAGTCATTGCCCAGTTGTTAGAAAGCAACTGCTGAAGAGATAACAAGAGCTGTGTTTTTGAATGCATATGGCATCTGTAAAAGGGAGTTCAACACTTAGGGAAAATGCACTTGTGGAAGTGTTACCACTAAGTAGAATTGTACAGATCACATCTGTTGAGTAAGCCAGTCCTGTCTGTTACCAGTTGCTTTTGTAAGCACTACTAGATTCAAAGACTTGCCTCTCTAACTCAGTATTCTCTAGAGATGTGCACTAGCTAATGATACCAGGGACGAAGTTGTAGCACACTTGTTAGAAAGCATACAGTCGAACAGATAACATGAGCAGTGTATTTGAATGCATATGACCTTCTTTAAAAAGGAGTTTAATACCTGGAGGATGTAAGTATTACCATCAATCTGCAGAGCAAGCCAGTTCTGCTTGTTACCAGTTGCTTTTGTTTATACATATATGAGGTGCACATTACCAGATTCAAAAGCTTGTCTATCTAGCTCAACATTATCTGGACCCGTGCACTATCTGCTGACACCACAGAAGTCGTAGAGCAGTTGTCAGGAAGCACACAGTTGAAGGGATAACACAAGTAGTGTGAATTCATATGGCCTCCCTTAAAAGGAGATCCTAACCATGTACCTGTGTAAATATTACTACTAAGTCGAACTGTATACATCACATCTGTTGAGTAAGTTGGTCCTGCTTGTTACCAATTGTTTTTATACACACTTATATGAGGTACATACTGCCAGACTTAAACACCTGCCTATTTAACTCAACACTGTCTACTCCTGTGCACTAGGTGACAAAACAGAAGAAATCATAGCACTGTTGTCCAAAAGCAAACAGTTGAAGGGAGTGTGACACATTCATGGAAGAATGAGTAATATGCTATGTAAAACAGTTACTGGCAATATGTGGATCAGTATCTGTGAGACAACATATTGATAATTCCAAGATCACATCAGGAGTACATTAAACCATTGCACCTGTTATGCTTGTAAGTGTCTCCTCATACTAGTATGACTATAACATTTGCACTATTATTTTTTGTTGAACAGTGGAGCTAAGCATATTAACATGCAGAGCATCATATGAATATATCCAGATGCAAATTCTGGTCATGATTTTACTGTAGGATGCGAAGTCTGGTTAGCGGTGATGGTTTTTGCAAAGCATTGTACAGTGTTGAAAGTGGAAGAATAATGACTTGTCATCACTGGGAATGATATATATATATGTTGGGTCTGTATTAGAATGCCCTTACATCGACACATCTTAACTGAAACCACTAAATCTCGAATGGCCATAACAGCAATTTTTTTCCCAGGGAAAAATATTGCTGGGCCATTGTTGGGATTTTGCCATTTCTGCCACTGTAGTACGATCTTAGAGTTGGTATATTTAACTAGGGGAGTGTGGGGGGCACAGCCCCCCTCTTTATTTTGTCTGTTGTTTTTTTTTTTTTTTTTTTTTTGGCTCAGCAATGTTTTTCCCTGGGAAAAAAATTGCTGTTCTGGCCATTTGAGATTTAGTGGTTTCGCTTAAAATGTGTCAACGTAAGGGCGTTCATTCTTTTGCCCTGTCGACATTCTAATATAGACCCTATATATATGTGTGTGTGTGTGTGTGTGTGTGTGTGTGTGTGTGTGTGTGTGTGTGTGTGTGTGTGTGTGTTTGTGTGTGTGGAATGAAAATCATGATGGACAAAATATATTCCACAGCAATGTTGTAATAAGTGAAGTCACAAAGGGACTTGGACTAACATATGTCTGACATGTTACATGTGAAAGAAGTGTGCAGAATAAAAATCACAAAGTTGATGACAGAGGGATTCAAAAAGATTGTGTTAGGATATAGTGACAATGTAACACAGTGGAGTGACTCCCATGTATTCCTGAGGGCTATCCCCAGATAACTGCATTATGCCTTGTTGCCATTAAGTCTTGTGTTTATGTGTGGATCAGTAACACTTCACTGTTATGTGATTGCAATGTGCAGAATAATGATATATGCAACTAATATTGATATTGCACTCATCAATATCAGTCTGCAAATATGTTTGTAATTGTACAAGTACTGCTAATGAGTCATACTCAGAAGGTATTCACTTCCAAAGTCTTAATCCGCTTTCCTGTGCTGCTCAGATGTGTGCAAGTCATTGTGTAGAAACCAACATGATGATTATCTTTATAGTTCATCATGCAAATTGAGTTATCCACAAAGTGTAATGAGTTGAGAGTTAATTACCATATTCAATGTGCCCACAGGCGTTGATCTACATCTTATAAATGAGACATGAGGTAAGGATCTTCTGTCATGCTACACAAGATTACTTTCTTCTCCATGTGTTACTGAAATTAACTTCCTTCAACAGCTTTGATCCACAACTAGGGAGAACACTTTCACAAAATATTGCAAGATATGTCTTCTTCTATACAGCTGTTTATTTGTACTGTCTTGCTATGTGATAACTACCTGTATTGATTCACTATAATCTGTTCATTTCTTCAGAAATGTAATTGATGCAGTCAGGCCAACTCAAATACACACACATGTGTGCAGAGGTTTTTGGTAATCTAACATGCTTACAGTTTGATGTTTATTTTCTGGAGTGGTGTACCTTTTGGTGTGCCACTGCAATGTTGGGTAAGTGAACAATTGTGTAAAACTGTTGTTACTGCAAGTTTTAGGTTGTGTTCCATGCTCCATATTGCTGCTATATTTATGATTGTTTTCTGCTTGATAGGTGGACATGCCCATAGTTGCTATTCCTTTTTGCATTATTTTTTGTTTGGGGGATGCATCAGGATGTTACACTGCTGTTTATTTTTCCATACGTTACAACTATGTTAAGTGCTATGGTGGAGAACTTGCAGTGTGTTTATACTGCTATTTGTATTTTTTTAAATGCATTTTTAAGCAAGTATGCTTGAGTTAGACTTGAATAAGCTGTTTACTGACTTCATATTGATATATCATTGTTTCATAACTGTTAAAGCTTATGTACCACCAGTGTTTAACTGATATTTTAATATCCATTTTTTATTCCATCACAACAATGAAATGGCTCCTAAAACTACAAAGGGCACATTCTCACTGGAGCCTCATTTTTCAGAGGCTGAGAATGAGGTGATAATAAAGACCCTCTGTCTGCATGGTGGATGACTCCTTGATAGCATGCTTCTGACAAGCCCTTCCATGACTGTGTCTGATGGCATATGGCCGAGTATGTCAGTGCTGTTGGTTACCAGAACTGTATATACTCAGTGGTCTTACACAGGGCCAGTGACATGATTCGCAAGGCTAAGCTCAGAGTGGAGGCCTTGGCATGTGAGCAGAGGGCTACTACTGGTGGGCCATCTACCAACCCACCACTTACTGACATGGAGGAGTTCCTGTCAACAGTCATGGATTTAGACAGCTCATAAGAGTTTCACAGGGCAGTGCTGGATGTTGAGGCAGAGAAGAATTGGTCCCAGGGTATTTCCACTATTAATGCCCCAGGTACGTCACTCAAATATTTTAACATTCACCATTGCAGTTGATAATCACATGTATACTTATATTATCTCTCTGCCCTGTTGTGCCAAGGTACATCTGGCATTGAGGTACAATGACTGCCTGCATACAGTATGGGCATGCTTACATGTAATGGTTATATTTAGTAGTCAATACTTGCATATATGGTTGTGGTATTTGAGCATAAGCATCATGGGTATTTTTAATAGTTATTTGTTGGTGTTCATAGGAGAAGCATTGTCTGGCACCAGCACTGTGGGTTACCTCCATCTGAAGATCAGAGATCCTTATCCTCTGATGACAATGGTAGGGATGAGAAAGCACAGTCTGGGGCTGCAGAGAGGGTATGTCAGATACAGGAATGTGCCCCCCACATCCCCTCCCTACATTATGGTTACAGTCAATATGTCTGTGCATACCTATGACAACAAATCATCTGAGCATAGACAGGTTGATGGGGACACAATTGTTCAGGGTAGTATGGTAGCCCCAGGTACAGACATGACAGAATCTCCCCTTAACCATTGTGAGTGAGAGGTACCACACAGAGGTGTCAGTAAAGGTTCTCAGAGAAGATATGCATACTCTCCTCCCCCCTGAGATTGGTGTGTCAGTAGCTGCCACTCATCATATGTGCATGGCCATCATGGAGGCACAGGCAAGTTCCACCAGGGTCTTGGAAGTGTTTGTGAGAAAACTGCTTGTTGCTTCTAATGATGTACAGGACTGCATGAATCATGTGTGTGACTCCTTGGACAGGATGAATGACTAACTAGACTGCGCAGTATCTGTTCTGGGTAGTCTGTTGGGAGTAGGGCAATGTCTACAAGGCCAGTCTGCTGGTCCATCATCAGTTGTCAGCTGACATGGAAGTGGACATGCCAGATCCTGTTCACTCAGTGGTAGCACTTCCAATACCACATCTGTTCAGGATGTGTCTACACCCAGGCAAGGCCATCAATGTGGTTGTGATCTTGGACATGGTTGCAATGCCAGCGCATTCAGCAGATGCTATTCATGTTCTGGTAGCACTCAAATCTCTAGCCAGGGTAATGGAACTAGCACTACAACTCGTGGAAGAAACAGTTGCTGTGGGGAGGAGCTTCTAAGGCCTATGTGATTTTCTTCCATGCATGGCTCTGACCTGTCCAGTTTGTCAGGGTATACAGCTGGTACACACGCTGTGGCTGTGTTCTTTAAGACACACAACACCCCATGCTGGCAGTGACACCTCACTCATGACACACACACACACACACACACACACACACACACACACACACACACACACACACACACACACAGACACACAGACACACACACACACACACACACACACACACACACACACACACACACACACACACACACACACACACACACACACACACACACACACACACACACACACACACACACACACACACACACACACACACACACACACACACACACACACACACACACACACTTGCCCTCCTGTAATCTCCTGTCACTGTGCAGATTATGATAACTGTACCCTGCCCTTTGCACAATCTGTGAGTTAGGGTTGCCTATGTATGTTGTACAGAGTGACCAGGCAATGCACAGGCAGCAAAGTCTGTTTTTCATGTGTATACCCAATCATTTTTAAATGTGTCTTTACTCTGCTTAAGTTTGGTAGTCGTACTTGTGTAGGATAGTTTGCTCACCCATCGGTGCAAATGATGCTGAGATTGATCTGCCCTCTGGAAGAATGACTAGGGCTGCTTATGTCTGATGTACAGAGTGTCCAGGTAATGCATAGATAAGCACTATCTATTTTGTCTGAATGCATCGTTAGAGGTTGTATTTGCTGCGTATATCAGTTTATGTGGTGTGATATTCCTGAATACACATCAACAATTTTATTGTCTGCTTAATCTGTTTAGGTATTGTAATATTTATTCAATTAAGCTTGACCTGTGTTACTGCTGCTGGAAGTGGCCTGGTATTGTATTTCCTATGTTTGATGCTTACTGTAGCCAGGTAGTGCATGAGTAAGTGCAGCCTGGTTTGTTTGTATGCATAAGTATTACTGTCTATATCTGCTGAGCTCTTATGTTATGCTTTGAGTGTATGTGCAGTTTGTTGCCTCTTAGCCAGTGCCATAGCATATTGTGCCCACCTCCATCTGGGATGGTCATTTCCTGCTGTTGGCTTCTCGTCTGATACCTCATCTTTGTCTATTGCCATTGACTATGGAGCTGGGAACTATGGTCCCTTTGCTGAGCCATCTTGCAGTAACTTTCTCTAAGTATAATATTATGTAAGATGACACACACAGTAAGTATTTTGGCAAGGGTGGCAGGGTCATATTACAGAGCACCCCAGATGTATTCAGACAGTGGAAATGTGACTTATGTTGCCCAGTCACATGACCCACGATGGTTCTAGTTTGTGCATTAACATGGTTGTAATCTTGCTTAGTGGGGATGTATGAATTTTGCATTGGAGTCATAAGCCAAGGTTTTAGGACATATTCAGCATCCTGCACTAGACGGCCCTGTCGGAATGTACCCCTTGCAGACTGCAGCTATCAGTGTCCTGAGCTGCAGCTGTGACCTTCACACACCTGTCAGCAGCTGTAGTGGCCACCAGCCCTACTGAGGATTGTGCTGCTATAGTACCTGCAAGTAGCAGTGATGGTGGAGATGACATGTATGTCACCTAGTTGCAGCTGGGAGATTTAGTGGAGGGGCCTTCATTGACAGGTGGGGGGATGCCAGAATTAGCTGCTTAAAAACTGTTATCTGGAAACACATGTAGTGGTATCCCTGCCCCAAACTGGCTTTACCATATGTGCCATGCCAAGTGGTAAGGGAGCCAAAGGTGGTTGTCACTCGTCTGGTCGGGATAAAACAGATGAACATTCATGGGTTCTGTTCAAGCAGCTTTATTACACACAAACACATCAGACTTGAGGCTTTGTAACTTAAACTCAAATAAACTTATAAACAGACTGACTACCACATTTATACATGTTAACACTCTGGCTGTTCTGTTAAAATGGCACTGCTGCCTGCACATGGTCACTATTTCTATGCACATGCTACAATTGGAAATGCTTCTTGAAGGTACATACACATGGTCTGATCTACAGGGGTGATTAAGCTCACACTGGATTGCTGCTGTGAAGGACTGCAGCTGTATACCACATCCTATCCACTATCCTGGCATTCTTCTCTTTTATGTGTCTATACTCACCCATGTTTGTTGTTGAATCCTCCCCATAAGCTTTGTCTTTTCTGTCTATGTCTGATGATTCCTCCTTCACTGTGTTCCCTCTCCCTCATTGTATCACCAACTCCATTAACAGTCTTATCTGTTTGTTTATGTGCCCCTGCTATCTACACTAACCATCTTGCCTTCTTTCTTCCTTTACTACCTTCTCCAGCTTATCTCATCTTCATATATATATATATATATATATATATATATATATATGAAATGGGCACCTTACCCTCCCAAAATCCCTCTTTCCCCACCTCTATCCTGCTCATCCTCTATTTCCCACCTTTTGTTCTACTCTTTGCTTGGTTACCCCTTGTCATTACTTTCTTGTATTCCCATTTCCAACCTTAAATTTGGTCGAAAGATAAATTAGTGTACATGTTCCCTGGCCCTTTAACACTGCCGCATAACTTTTCATTTCTGCTACTGTGTGTGAGGGATTGCATTGAGCATTATCAGATTGTGTTCGCTATGAACAAGCCCTGCTTATGCTTTTATTTCCTGCGGTGACAACATATGTAGTGCTTCCTTTTCAGTGCTCTCTCCATCTCATATTCAAATCTCAATGTTTCTGATTTGCTGCATTCTTCGTAAAACCCTTCATTCACTTCCATATTTTTTATTTATGTCTTTCTCCAAATTAGTTATTATTATTTTAAGCTACATTAATTGTCTGAGTCATGCTAAAAAATCTAATCACACAACTTTCCTTCGATTCGTAGGTAGTTATTAATTAGAATTAAACCCTGTACCACATGATGCAGCTCATTAACAGCTCTTAGCCTTAATCCTCTGTGGTAACTGATAGAAAAAGGCACAATGCATTGTGGGAGTAGCCAGATTAGTGGCTAGTTTTGGTTTCTTTGTAAGGGACTCATTTCGTTAGTATCCTCTTCACAAAGATGATACATTTTAGACTATATTGAAAACAAAGTATAATTCATGAACAATGCATTGATTATATTGAACATAGTATTTTTCATCATATATTACATTTTCTTTAGTTTCTTCATTTAATATTTCATAATTATTGTAAATACTGTGCATGATACTTTTGTTTAATATACCAAAGGCTTTCCTTATCATTTAATTTACTTTTCTGTTGTCTTTAGTTTTGCTTTGAAATAATTTATGTTTTTACATTGTAGTATGTTACTATATATATATATATATATATATATATATATCTATATATATAAATATATATCAGTGAATTAATTCATTAATTAATTTACTTTTTATTGACCCAGTTATCCCTATTGGGTGGAGCTCATTTTCAGAGGGACCCTGGGTAGTAGGCATAACAAAAATGAAAAAAATATGTTGGCATAATTTAGAAAAAGAATAGTGTACTATATCAATAGGATGTGTTAACCAACAAAACAAAATAGCAGTATAAACAATATCATCAATAATAAAAATATATTTGAGTTTAATGCTTAGTAGTAAAATACAGAGGAGTATGCCGTGGTGGTGCAGCGGTAGCGTTGTTGCCTCACAGCAAGAGGTTCTCCCATTCGATTCTCGGCTAGAGTGTGGGGAGGGGCCTTCTGTGTGAAGTCTGCATGTCCTCCCCGTGGCTGGATGGGCATTCAAAAGACATGCGTAAATGGGCGTGCCTTCGTAGAAGGTTGGACGTCGAGCTGGCACCTCGGCGTTCGTGAAAATCTACTGCCAATCATTAGCGGACCGGAGTTCCGCTGTGGCAACCCCTAAACAGGAAAAGCCGAAAGACAAACAACAAACAAACAGTAAAATACAGAGGAGTGATGACTGGAAGTAGACAAGAGTACAAGTGAAGGGAACTCTGGATGAGAGAAAAGTAAACAAGAAGGTATGAAGGATTTAAAACAGTGGAAAGGGAGCATGGGGGAAGGGTGGTGGAACAAGACTTGAAAGAATTAAGTGTAGGGGATGTGTGGAGGAGAAGAAGAGATCTCAGTCATATGTTGTTGTAAAAGTCATCTCTTCAGAGTTAAAAACTTGAAAGACAAAGGTAGCTGCAGGAGTGAAGCTTCAGGTGTATCTGTGACAGGGCAAAGCAGAAGGTGGGATTTGCAGGAAAGCTTAAAAATAACTAACATGTTTCTGTGGAAAGGCGTGTTGTTGTGACATAGTTCAAAATTTAAAACTTGGCTTATGATTGTTTGTATTGGTATAATATATAATACACTCTTAGTGACAGAGAAAAAAGTCTGTTACATAGCAACGTTGCTTTAATGTATTTTTTTTGTAGTCTACATTTTGTAAAGTAAATGTCTTACAAATGTAAAAACATCAATATTTGAGGTTCTAAAGAAGTTAGTTGGTATTAAACGAAATAAAGTGTTAAACTTCATACTGCAGTGTCAGTAGTCTTCTGTTGGTCCTATTTCACGTTTTTTCAAGTTACCAAGTTTTTAGTTTCGTGAATTGGTGGTTTTTTTGTTTATCAATACTTGAGTCTTTTATTTGCATTTTAAGATATAACCACCTACTTGCACCATACCCATCCATAGATTCCCGATCTTTTACTGTCATCTAATCCTTTTGTTTACCACAACATACAGGACTGTGGGAGGTTGATATAATGGCTAAGGTAAAGCACCACACTGTAGAACAAGCCAGACCTCACACCACAAGTGCCAGACCAGATGAATTCACTCAGTTTAGTACACAGAATGATTTATTAAAATAAAAAAAATAACTTCTGCAGTAAAAGTTAACAGCAAAACTTCAAACTCTTATACCATTAAGAGCAAGTAACACTATTCTGGCACCTTGGCTTTCAGAAAAGCCTTTTCAGAGTACATCTTTCTGCTGCTAAACGTACACTTAAATACATGCATTTGATCAATTAAATAATCATTCAATTAAGAATTCACTAAAAAAAGAGACCAAAAATTATAGAAAATAATATAGTGAGATATAGAACTTTTTCCATGTGACAATTGCAAAGTATACAAACATATAGTGGATAGTTTTGAAAGTATTAATGGAAGAAAAAATGATTGAAGAAGCAGCTTCACTTGCAATAGTGAAAATATTATATATAGTATAAAATGTCCTTGTGGATTATTTTATATTGGGGAGAGCAAGAGAAGTTTTGTTGCAAGATTAAAAGAGCACATAAGGGACATCAAGAAGCAAAGGTTTCAGAGTCCTGTAGCTATGTACTTTAAGGAACACCATAATGGAGACCCACAGGGGTTACAGGCAACTGTTTTGGAACAAGTGAATACTAGGTTTAGTACTGATAAAAAAAAAAATAAAAATAAGGAACACGTAAGAAGGAAGGAAGCAATATTTATTTTAAAATATGATACAATGTTTCCAATAGGTTTGAATAGGGAATTCTCTTGGAAGCATTTAATATAAGAAGGTTAAAAAAAGAACATTAAAAGTTAACCTTTTTAGTTGGCTTTTTTGTGAATTCTTAATTGGACAATTATTTAATTGATCAAATGCATGTATTTAAGTGTATGCTTACCAGCAGAAAGATGTACTCTGAAAAGGCTTTTCTGAAAGCCGAGGTGCCAGAGAAGTATTACTTACTCTTAATGCGAAAAGAGTTTGAAGTTTTGCTGTTAACTTTTACTGCAGGTTATTTTTTATTTTAATAAATCAGTCTGTGTACTAAACTGAGTGAATTCATAGGTTCATAGGTTCATACTAGGCTATCTGCCCAAGGGCATTTATAAGCCTAGCCCATAGTTATGTGGCTTTCGCCACCCCTTTAGTTTGAATAAAAACTATGCCTATCATTTTGCTGTGCCTCTGTCAAGCAGTGACACTGAAGTAATCCCTGGGGTATATCTGCAATCTCCCATCCATTGGTCAAGATTCCTCTTGAACAAGGCCAGAGAGGTGCTCTGCCTCACATGTACCGGGATTTTGTTCCACAGCATAGGGAGTCTCTGGGTGATGAATCTGTCCCTCCAGCATGTTCTATTTATAACCGTGTCAAGGTTTAAGTCTCCCGCCCTTGTGGTTCTGAGGGATCTAGATTTTTTGAGGTGAAGCATATTCATCAAATCTGGGTTTGACATGGCCTTATATGTCAGGCACAGGTCACCTCTGAGCAAGCGGTATGAGACTGAATAGAGCTGGAGTTCTTTCAGTCGGGCAGCATAAGACATATTTTTGAGACCCTTTATCCTTTTGGTGAGGAACTTTTGGGCCTTTCAAGCTGCAGCAGGTGTCTGGTCAGATACATTCCGAATGGGGCATTGTACTCAATCATAGGTCTAATGAGTGATGAGTACAGGGGGACGATGACCTCCCTTGATCTAGATGTGAATCCCTTCATGATCAGGTGGGTGATATAGAAGGTTTTCCTAACTACTTTAGCAACATGAGTGTCAAACGAAAGGCTACTGTCAACCTCTGATGACTTTTTCTGTGCTCAGTGGATTGCCACCTATATGGTAGCTAGGGGTAACCTTGTTTTTCCTGAAGGGTATGACTATGCATTTTTTGGCGTTTAACTTCAGGCCATGGCTCTGGCACCAGTTATCCGTTTCTGTGAGGCCCTTCTGGAGGATATCTGTGTCAGATGTGTTTTCGACTATGGCGCCCAGTTTGCAGTCATCTGCAAACTTTGTCAGCCATAACCCTCCTGTGTTTGCTTGTACTTCAGAAAAGTAGATGCCGAACAAGAGTGGACCCAGGACTGAGCCCATCTGGTCTGGAACTTGTGGTGTGAGATAATGGCTAAGGTGTTTACTTTGTAAACACAAGGTTCAGGGTTTGATTCTCACATGGGGTGATTGGCTGGGCTTTAAATGGCCCCAAGAGCAGTTTGCCTAGTACTAATCTAGTCCCCCACTTCATAGATGCAAATGTTTAATGCTGAAGTTACAGCATCTCCTAAAGGTGACACACAAATTAATGCTGAAAGACCACTCTTTTTCCATGGAGTTATAAAAAACAAAAGATAATGCCTTCATGAGTTGCTCAGGACATGATCACCATAACAATGTAACACACACATTGCCTTGAGAGAAAAAAAACTAGCCTTTATCTCTTCATCCTTTTTTTTCAAAAGCCTGCAGATGAAGGCTCATCTTGCTAGTTGAACTCTGGTCACCATCAGTGTGATGATTATATTTTCTCCGTCCAGCACTATGATGAATTATGCGTACTTAGCCCCTGTCACATGTGGCTTAGTTTTTTACATGTTGGTTGGTTTTCCTATGGGATTGTATGACAACAGTACACATTGTAATAATTACTCAGCTCTATCATTCTGACATTATACTGCTGTGCATAGGCATCGTGCTTAAACAGTCACTTTGGAGAGCGAGAGGCATGCACAATCTAGAAGGCAGCAAATGTAGTCTTGTTATGTGGAACTGAGAACTAAGGAACTGAAAAAAGTAAGTCTGTCAGTGTATCTTTAACAGAAGGGAAGGATAATGATGCATTAGTTATGAATAGACTGCTGGGACTTTAGTTAGTCAACAGAACACATGAGGCAAGATAGCATGGTACCACTGGAAAGCACATCATAGAGTACCCTATTTTCAGTTTTGACTGAGTAAAAGGGGAGGGGTTATTTAAAGGGCAGTGTATAGGGTTTGGCTGGTCTTTTGCTCGACTTTTAAACCCGTGACAAAAAAGTAACAAAATACACAATGACAATGGATAACAAGCAGAATGACACTATGAACATTTAAACTGGTGGAAGACAGAACGCAAAGCATGCTGGTAAACTGCTATCTCTCCATAAAAGAGCAACCACTGAGGTATCATGTGGATCACTGCAAATATCTGTGGTAATGAACATTTTTGTCCATATTGTTGGATATACTTGAAAGCTGTAACATTCTAGTATCAATGTCAGTGCAGAGAGTGTAGACACATGTATGCAAGCCTTTTAATATCCGGAAGAATGATTAGGTATTTTCTGTTCAGGACAAAGAACTACACTTTAAAGAGTGGCACATGATTCTACCTCTTGCAGATTCCAAGAAGACTGATGCCAGTCTTAGTGTAATCAGGTTCCATAATAAAAAAGAAAAAAGAAAAAAATAATCTATTTGCATGCAAAAAATAAATCTAACTCTCAAGAAGCCAAAAATGTTTTTTGCTAAACTAAACAAGAAACTCCAGATCTTTATCAAATCAATCAAAGTCAGATATCAGGTAAAAACAGCCACCCAGGCAAATTAGAAAGCTCAGAAACAATGCTCAACATTTTACAGAGCTAATAATAAATTATATCACATTTTCAGACCTAGGGGATACAGCCAATCTACTTACAGACAAATTCACCTCCAACTTTACTCCCCTCTGCCCTCTAACATTCTCAAGATCAAATACCCACTTCTACTCCCCTCCTTCCTCAAATCCCCCAAGAACAAGTTCTCAAGGCACTATCCAAGACCAAGAACACTATGTGTGTGGGGCCGGTAACATACCAGGCTGATTACTAGCCAGCCTGAAACATGACTTGGCTGATTACCTACAGAGCCAATTCAATATTAACCTCAAATAAGCTTTTTGCCCCATAAATATAGGACAGGGACAGTCATTCTCTTGCACAAAGGTGAGGCCTCAACTGATATAGGTAATTATAGGCCCAAAGGCCTGATCGATGTTATCTATAAGGCTATTGAAAGGAGCATTATGGGACTAATAAACTGGGATATAGGTAACCTCAGATTCAACAAGGGTAGGTCCTGCCTACTTAACCTGGTCAATTTCGTTGACTAAGTCACAAAGCAATGGATGAGGGAAAATAGGTGCACACTGCATATCTGAACCTCACAGAGGCATTCTGTATCATCCAAAACACAGAGATACAGTACTTGGGGATGAAATGGTAAAGTCATCAGACATTAACATGAGAAGGATGAAGGTGCAGAAGTGGTAGGTTATTGCAACAGCAGTGACCCTAGGGAGGCAGATGGGAAATTAGGGTGGGAGGAGATTGAAACTGGATCAGCTCAGCAGGCAGTAGCCAGGTTGCTCATGTGCAGTGCATTCTAACACCTCTTATGATAACTTAATAACCCTAGCATCATCATCGTCATCATCATCTCTTTTTCATCCTCTGCCCACCAGTCATCTGCATGTTAATAATCTAATTACTGTAACTCCTTCAAATACAGCTGTGAGATTTTCTTATGCTCTGTCTCCTTCACCTGCTAATCACACTAATGCTTATTTCCCTAGTCAAATAACACCCTAAACTTTATATTTCCTAACCTTTCCATTTTGTCCTATACCCCACCTTTCACCCTAGATAGTGTGATTACTTTATCCACTTTTCTGTCTCTTCTCCTTTTTCTTTACTTGCCTCTAATATATTATACTAATTTTAATGTTCCCTACTTTACAACTCACCTTTTTCCTCATGCATTCTCCACAGCAAATGGTTTCCTTCTACTTTCCTACTCCCATAGTGTCATATCGTAACACGGTCTTCGACCTCAGCTCTGTCCTGTCTTTTCATCTCTTTTCCCTTACTTTTGCACTCATTTAGCTTTAGGAAAAAACAGTTCTTCTATTGTCTTAGTAACAATCTGTACATCTTTTGTCCTAGTATCAATCAGCCCTTTTTCACAATCTTACTCCAGTCCTGCCTTTGTAGATTTTGCTCATTCTTGCCTACAATAATTCTTGAATGTTATGTTGATTGTATTAACACATACTTAAGTTAGACTTATTAAAAGATCAATCTTCCTACTGCATAGCTTACCATATTATAATAGGTGATTAATGTTTCAGCTCATGATAAAACTCATGACAGCTTATCTCATTACAAATTTTGATGCCTTTGAAAAAATCTCACAGGGACATATATCACAGTTCTGAGTATGTGAAGAACTGTATCTTTGTGTGTTTGTGTGTGTGTGTGTGTGTGTGTGTGTGTGTGTGTGTGTGTGTGTGTGTGTATCACACACAAACATATAGCTATCTCTCTCTCTCTCTCTCTCTCTATATATATATATATATATATATATGTGTGTGTGTGTGTGTGTGTGTGTGTGTGTGTGTGTATCACACACACACATATAGCTATCTCTCTCTCTCTCTCTCTCTCTATATATATATATATATATATATATGTGTGTTTGTGTGTGTGTGTGTATCACACACACACATATAGCTATCTCTCTCTCTATATATATATATATATATATGTGTGTGTGTGTGTGTGTGTGTGTGTGTATCACACACACACATATAGCTATCTCTCTCTCTCTCTCTGTATATATATATATATATATATATATATATATATATATATATGTGTGTGTGTGTGTGTGTGTGTGTGTGTGTGTGTGTGTATCACACACACACATATAGCTATCTCTCTCTCTCTCTCTCTCTCTCTATATATATATATATATATATATATATATATATGTGTGTTTGTGTGTGTGTGTGTGTGTGTGTATCACACACACACATATAGCTATCTCTCTCTCTCTCTCTATATATATATATATGTGTGTGTTTGTGTGTATGTGTGTGTGTGTGTGTGTGTGTGTGTGTGTGTGTGTGTGTGTGTGTGTGTGTGTGTGTGTGTGTGTGTGTATCACACACACACATATAGCTATCTCTCTCTCTCTCTCTCTCTCTCTATATATATATATATATATATATATGTGTGTGTGTGTGTTTGTGTGTGTATAACACACACACATATAGCTATCTCTCTCTCTCTCTCTCTCTCTCTATATATATATATATATATATATATATATATGTGTGTGTGTGTGTGTGTGTGTGTGTATCACACACACACATATAGCTATCTCTCTCTCTCTATATATATATATATATATATATATATATATGTGTGTGTGTGTGTGTGTGTGTGTGTGTGTGTGTGTGTGTGTGTGTGTGTATGTGTGTGTATGAATGTGTGCAATGCATACTGCATATATGTATGCATGTGTGTATGTATTATAATGAGGATTATGATCAGGTCACTGACCATAACTGGCTTATGTGTTCTCAACATGGATGCCAACAAATCGGCTGTAAAGCTTTTTCTTGTCATCCATGTTGAGAACACATAATTAAGGGTTATGATCAGAGACTCAGTCATAATTATTTGTAATGCTAAAATGCATTAAGTATTTTGACAGTTTTCAAAGCTGTGAAGCAGTTAACACTTGCTGTCATGAAGACAGGGTAACAAAGTCTCTTACATTTTCCTCTCAAATGTCCAGATTTTCGCACAGTATAGATTTCTGCCTTATGTGTTTAGTCTGTTATTCATAAAATATTTGGTCTTCAGAAAATCAGTGAGAACTGAAGTCACTAAATAATGACATTAATTTGAGATCAAGATACCTGGTATAAAAACATAGTGACTGATTAAATGGTCCATCTAAAATACAGATTCTTTCCCACCTAGCCATGATGATGTTTGTGTAAATAGAGCCACAATTGGCCCTCATGACTATACCTTTAGTTTGGTGGAAAAACTGTCAAAATAAATGAAATTGTTTGTAACTAGTATTTCCAATAGTTCCATTAGTAAACTAATTAAATCATTCTCAGTGCCCTTATTTTCCAAGGAGTCACGAAACCAGCTTAACCCTGCATCGTGAGGTATCACGGTGTACAAATCTACGACATCAGTTGTGACCAGTATGTCTTTTTCATCAAATTCAATATTATTAATTTTGTGTATAACCTCCCAAGAATCTTTGCATACTTGTGACTCACATTTTAACAGGTCTTTTAGTTTAAAGTCCAGAAACTTGGCACACGCTTGTGTTATGGAAACTCTACTGTCCATAATTGGATGCACTGGTAGATTTGCAGTATCCTTGTGAATTTTTGGGACATCAAACAGCGTAGGTGTGACTGGTGAAATAATGTTTAAATAGTTAAGTTATTTGATAGATACTTTTCCTTCAGTAATCATGTCATTCAGTTGACCCGTAATTTTTTGGTATGCTTGGTTCAACCCCTTCCTAGATATTTTTTTATATACACTTTCATTCAATATAGCTACCATTCTTCTTTTATATTCTTTTTGCTCCATAACCACTAACCCATCCCCTTTATCCATTTTCATAAACCTTAACCCAACTTGTTTTAGGTTGTCTAAATTAGTCTGTTTCACCTTAGTCAGATTAACGCTACCAGAACTCTTTTGTTTGCCCAACATTTTCCTAAGATCAAGTTCATATACTTTTTGAAATGCATTCAAAGTAGGGTTCATGGGGGAGGTTAAATGTGCTGGAAATACAGAGGGCATTGGAAACTGGAGGCGAGTCATTAAACAACAATTTGAAATTTAATTTCCTAACAAAGTACTTAAGGTCAATTAATGTTTCTGCAATGTCTTCTTTAATAGAGGGAACAAAGGTAATACCTTTAGCCAGTAGTTCCACTAAATCCCCATTGATTTTATATTCTGCAAAAAATTATAGATTTTGAAATCTCCCTCTATGTTGGTGACTATTTTACAAGGGTGGGAAATTTGCATTAACTTATTTTCACCAGCTGGATTTAACTCAAAAGATTGTTGAACCATGCTTTCATCAAGTGCATTCAGTTCCGCTCTTGTGGATGTATCCAACCTTGTTTCGCCTTTTGACTGTACCTTGCGGAGGGTATCCTTGTCTCCTTTTCCACTGGTTCTGGTGTGTAGGTGGATACTCTTCTCCCCGTCTCCATTGGTTGGTTACATACTTCTGTTTCAAACTCTGATCATCTGAGAGGTGCAAAATCCAAACGATTGTAATGAAAACCTTGTTCACTAACATCACCAGTCACCTGTTCTCTTAATTCGTGGCTCATTGTTATGTGTTCCATCCTAGTTGGATCCTCATACCATTCATTATTACTTGTACCAAAAGATCTTCCACCCCAAGTTTGCGAATGGGGTGGAGATGGATAAGCTAATCCATTATTGTAAGCTATTTGATCTCTTTCCATTTTTTTTTTTCATTTTTTGTTTTTTAATTTGCTCCAAGTGGTCATCGGTACTTGAAAAATTCCTAGTGTGTTCTTTCTGGTATCAAAAATAATCAGTATCTCTCATAATACTCTTTTTAAGTTGGTTAGTTTCAGAAGCTAGTTGGTCAATTCATTTGCTGCTGTGTTTGGCCAAACAACACCATACATTTACAACTGTGATGAACGAACATCGCCAGCAGGTTGTGAGAGGAGTCTTTTTCTAAACCAGTTCGATATCTCAACAAAGCCCTTTTGACACTTGTCAATGTATAGGCTCTGTAAACTACATGTTCTCAACCTGTAACTTTTTTAATTTAAAAAGTTTGTAATCCAACTCGTCTAATTTGGTCAACACATTACCAGATATATCAATCACAGTCCTAAATAAATCAGTTCCTTGTGTGATCCACTCAGAAAGTTTCAGAATGTTCCTGTTGTAGTTTCTGTTATTAGAATCCCTGTAATTCTGGTGCTGTTGCTCCTTTTGGGGAGGATTATTAAATGAAGAAACATTGTTACTTTGTATTATTAGACTTTGAATTACTCACCCACCACTAGTTTGTGCTAAGTGGTTACCATTGTACTGACAAGGTTGTGAAGCTGAAAAGAGGCTGTCCACTTTCTGTGTAAGCTGCTGAATTAATAAAGTTAGATTTCCCACAGTGTGGGAAACATTGGCAGAGTCCACGTTGTTAAAAAATGGTTATGAAGCTGTAATGTAGCCATGTTGGAAAGCAGTCAACTATAAGCACAAAAGTTTGAAACTCACACACTTCTAAAACAAAAAAAATGGCCAAATGAAGGATAAACAGCGAACCAATAGTGTAAAGCTTTTAGATTTTAATACCAAACCTAAAATCAGAATAATGTGGAATAACAGGTCACATCTAAATGACATCAGGGTATGTTACTACACAATATGGAAAAATAGACCACATCTAAATGACATCAGAGTATGTTACTACCTAATGTGGAATAACAGGCTACATCTCATTGACATCAGACTGTATTACAACTTA
The DNA here is from genome assembly GCF_019279795.1 of Protopterus annectens. NCBI lineage: Eukaryota > Metazoa > Chordata > Ceratodontiformes > Protopteridae > Protopterus > Protopterus annectens. The sequence goes on from NC_056729.1 coordinate 572,912,508, forward strand.
ATTTGAAAAAAGAGGCCTCATCTGAATGACAACAGAGCACAGTCATCATTTAAAAATGAGAAGACATATCAAATGCTGAGTCCAGTATGATAACAAAATGTCTGCATGTAATGACAAGATGTCATTGGTGTCCTGGAGTTTAATATGTCTCATGTCATAACCATACCCTAGCATTAAAATAAATGATGTCCTGCCTCCTGCTGACCATTTTGATTCACTGTCCAGCACATCAGATCCCACCTCACCAGTCACATATATTGCATTTTATTTCATACTATGTCATAGGTTCCTAGGTTGGTACTAGGCTATTGGCCCTAGGGCCTATACAAGCCTAGCCATAACAATTCCCTGGCAATTTCTTCCCACACTATTTACTTCCCTGGACCCCTGTCTAGCAGGGTGACTGACGTGATCCCTGGGGTGAATTTCCTTTCTCCCATCCAATCGTCAAGGTTCCTTTTGAAGAGGGCCAATGAGGCGCTCTGCTTGTCATGTATGGGCAGTCTATTCCAAAGTCAGGGGAGTCTCTGGGTCAGGGACCTATCCCTCCAGCATGTTTTTTGTTTATTGTGATGACAAGGATTAGATCCCTGGAGTGTGTGGCTCTGAGGGATTGGGATTTCTTTAAGTGTAGCATGTCCTGCAGCTTTGGGTTTGACATGGCCTTGTATGTTAAGCAGAGATCGCCTCTGAGTAGACGATATGCGACAGAGTATAGCTGGAGTTTTTTAAGGCGGTAAGCGTAGGGTATCTGCTTTAAGCCTGTGATTCTTTTAGTGAGGTATACTGCGGCCTTTCCAGTTGTTGCAGATGTCTTGAGAGGTACATAACAAATGGGGTGTTCTATTCTATAATGGGTCTAATGAGGGATGACTACAGTGGGACAATGACCTCCTTTTTTCTGGATAAAAAGCCCTTAGTGATGAGGTGCGCAACATAGAAGGATTTCCTGACTGTTGTGGCGATGTGGTTATCGAAGGTGAGACCACTGTCCACCTGTGATCCTAAGTCTGTTATCACACTTTGGTGTTTGGTGTACTGCCACCTATGTGGTAATTCGTGGGTACATGTTTTTTCCCAAAGGGGATAACTATACATTTCTTGGCATTGAGCTTGAGCCCATGGGTCTGACACCAAACATCTGTTTCTGTAAGGCCCTTTTGTAGAGTATCCACATCATTTGGGGATTCAATAATGGCTCCCAGTTTGCAGTCATCTGGTGACTTTGTTAGCCAGATTCCCTTAGTATTGGCCTGTACGTCAGAGAAGTAGATGCCAAACAAGAGTGGTCCCAGGACTGAACCCTGAGGTACTCCACTTGTCACTTGTCTGGAGCTGAATTTGGAGTCGGCTACTTTTACAGTGTGGGTTCTATCAGTAAGCCAGTTGGCAACCCATTGAGTGATGTAGGGATTAATGTCCAGCTTAGCAAGTCTATCTATGATTCCAGAGTGGGGGATGGTGTCAAAGGCCTTGGCAAGGTCCAGATAGGCTGTGTGGACCGCCGTACCCTCATCCACGGCTCTGGAGACCGATTTGAAAAAGTCAATCAGGTTCAGGAGACAAGATCGGCCCTTCATGAACCCAAACTGGGTGGGGTCCAATGTTGGAAGGTTGCCAATATCTTTATTTATAAGTTCTATGATAATATGATCCATGGCCTTGCAGATCAGGCTCATCAGACTGATGGGGTGGTAGTTCCCGGGATCCAAGGTGGATCCCCTCTTGTGGAGTGGGATAACAGTAGCTGTGCACCACTCAGTGGGCACGAAGCCTGAGGTGAGGCTATGATTAAACATGACACTTAGGTGAGGTGCCAGTTCATTTTGTAGTTCATGTAGTACATAGCCCGGGATGTCATCTGGTCCCAAGGATGCTGTATTCTTACCTTTGGGGAGTGCATTTTTTACATGTGTGGCCATTATTACTGGTATTTGGCAATTTTCCTGTATTGAGATGGGCCGTTTAGAGGTGAGAGGGGGGCGAAGTTGGCACTGAATTGATCTGCCAGTATATTGGTAATATCCTTGGGATCAGTATATTTAATGCCATTCTGTTGTAGCTCAGAGTAGATCTGAGCATTGCCATTTAGATTCTTGACATAGGTTCATAGGTTCATAGGTAGGTACTAGGCTATTAGCCTGAGGGACTATGTAACCCTCGCTAACAAGGTTCCCTGGCTTATGCCACCCAAGAAAGTTATTTTCCTCTGTCACTGTCGAGCAGAGACACGGAAGTGATATATAATATATATATATATATATATATATATATATATATATATATATATAATAATATAATATATATATATATATATATATATATATATATATATATATAATATATATATAAAATATTATAATAATACTAATAATAGTAACGTAATATATATAATATATAATAATATAATATAATATATATATATATATATATATATGTATATATATATATATATATATATATATATATATATAATAGACATAGTTACAGAATGCCTTGTGGTTGTCTTTGGAAACTTTGGCAATTTTATTTTCGTAACTAGCTTTGGAGGATTTTATGAGGGATCTCAGCTTCTTACTGAGGCTAGTAAGGGAGTTTTTTGCATCCTGGGATTTTCCTCTTTTATGAAACAGTCTCTTCCTTTTGTTGTAAAGTTTGTTTATGGCAGGGTAACACCAGATTGGCTTCCTTTGTTTGGAGGAGAGCATCTTTGTTTTATTTGGGATGGCACGATTCATGCATGAGTGGATGTGCTCGTACAGTGCCTTAGTGTAGGACTCAGCAGTCGAACTTTCAGTTCCTGTCTGCATGGGTGTCATGAAGTTTGTCACATCTGACTTGAGTAGCATGAAGTTGGCTTTGGAGAAGTTTTTTATGGAGGTTTCCTTACTGGGGGATGGGGGTGGGATGTGGATGTTAAGGGCGATTAGCTTATGGTCAGACCTGACGCAACGAGGGGGTGACCATATGTGTGGAGCATCGATTTCCCATGTTGGTAATGACCAGGTCTAGGATATTGGAGCCCCTGGTGGGATTATGGATTAGTTGATCCAGGGCATTGGAATTTATGAATTCCAAGAACTGTTGGGAAAAGGTGTTGGTACACGAGTAGTTTTCCCAGTTAATGGCAGGGTAGTTGAAATCACCCAGTATTAGGGTGTTTGGTTGTATCTTAATATTTTCCAGTATGTTTAGAAAGGTGTAGTGAGAATCTTGGGGCATGGTGGGGGATCTGTAGCAAGCTACACTTTGGATTGCAGTCTTACCTACTGTTAGTTGCACCTGGAGAATTTCAGACGCATTGTGTTGGGCAACTAGCCTGGTAGTGTGAATATCCTTGGTAAATATGGATACTCCTCCACCTTTAGTATTTTGGTTCTGGGTTGGTGGACGAAAAGTGTGGTAAGAGTTGTAGCCTGGTATTGCAGGGTGCTCTCTGGAGCCTTGAGCCAGGTCTCAGTTACTGCACAGATATCGATGTTCTCTATTTTTAGGAGTGCCTCAAGAGAGTGCATTTTGAGGTTTAGACTTCTAGCATTGAGTAGCATTACCTTCAGATTTTGCATGCTTGTACCTGTTATGGTGGTGGTTTCGTCCTTTGAACTTTGCCTAAAAAGGAACTATAGGGATGGCAAGAGCCTTAGCTAGTAACCTGAATCCCAGGGGAGACAGGTGCAGACCATCTCTGGCAAAGCATCGTGGTCTTTGATCATGTCGTCCCAGGCAGACAGATACTGGATCCTCTTTGGATGACACCAGAAGCTTAGCCAATTTTTGAAGTCAATCATTTTGTCCTTATATTGTGGTATCATTCTGGGCGAAGGCAGGATGCTACTCAGGGCTAGGGTCATACATGCCTGGGCCACATGATCTGAGAGCTCTTCCATGTCTCTTTTCATGTAGTCCAGGGAGGTACGTTTCAAGTCATTCACTCCAACATGGACAATGACAGAGTCATATTTGTACTTGTAGTGGAGTGACTTGAGTGCATGCATTATGTGGTGGATCCTGGCACCCGACAGGCAACTGACTGTAATTTTCTTCTTGTTCAGCCTGGTGAGTGGGAAATCAGTGTACCTGACTATAGAGTCACCTATGACTAAAGTGTTTGGTATGTTGTTCTGCCTTGGGGGTTGTTGCTGGGTGGCACACTGGTGTTATGAGCGATGTGCCACTTTGGTTGTGATTGGTGTTTGTTTGCGTTTCAGCTTTGGAGGTCCATGTTGCTTGGGCAGGTTACATTTAAGGGCCTCTGCATATGTGGATTTAATGTGGCTATGTGTTGGTGTTGGTGGTGTGGGTTTAGAAGGGCTGTGTGTTGCTTGAGGTGTAGGGCGGGTGTTAACCTTTTCTTCTTGACTGTCTAGCACAATCTTGGGTGGAGAGAGCTTTGCTTCCAGTTTGGCTATGTGAGTGCACCTCTCACAGATTGTAGTGTTGGGTGGTAGGAGGAGAGGGATGTCTGTATACATGAGGCAATTTCTGCATTGCCCCAGTATGCCCAGATTCGCCAGGTGGACAGGAGAAATCACCGGAAGCTGACCCTTGGACTTGCCTGGTTTGGTGCTTTTTTTGTAAAGTACAGGATCTGTTTTCCCTTGCCTTAGCAAGGTACTGTGCAATTATAGGCTGTTTAGTGCCTATGATTAATTTCTCCTTATTAACAAGGAGAGTTGAGTGCTTTTATCAGTTTAAGGCTTCCTAGTGGTTTCCAGCAGGTTTTAAAGCAAGTGCTAGTCACAGGGATGCTTAAAGGTAAGATGAAATAAATGGTTTATCCTAAACACTGCAGTGTGCACCAGAGGAGTTAGATGTGAAAGTAGGTAACTTAAGTTTTACCTGTCTAAAAAGTTAAGTTTTAGTGAAGAATCACTATTTTTAAAACAGCAAGATAGATTGAAAGGGGGTGGTCACTTTTGTATTCCCGTACTATGGAATACAGTAGAATGGCCAATAAATTTAAATAGTTGAAGGGGAGTGATTTCACAAAATGATAATGTTGTGCTTACTCACACAAGCCAGTGAAAGCAGAGAGGAAATGAGGTATATGATCCAATTAACATAAGGGGAAGGCAACTAGAAAGACAGTGGTGTTTAAGAACATGACAGTAAACGGGTGAGAGGGTGGGTATAACATTTCTGCCTGACTCACAAGAGTCAGAGATGTGGTCTCTCTTGAAGTTTTAATATGCAGTTAAAAGCAGAATACAAGTAAAACACCAGATAAAGAAAACAAATCACAGTATTCAAAATATAAAAAATAAAAAGCAAACTAACACAGTTACCTTTCTTTGATGGTTGAAGTATATATGTGTATTTCCTTTGTTTTATCAAATGATGTGAAGATTTTATATATATATATATATATATATATATATATATATATATATATATATATATATATATATGTATGTGTGTGTTTGTTTGTGTATATACGTGCATCTCTGTGTATGACCATGGCTGTGTTAGAGACATAGAGAAAGAACAACTTCTAGTAACATTATAAGACTTTTGTAGTCTAAAGAGTTAATTTCCTGTTTTACAGAACAAAAAAAAAAATAGACTGGATAGAGACTGAGTAAGCCATTTTATTACACATTATCAAATGTGAATGTGGTGCAAAGTTCAAATCTTATGGAAGGTTCAGAGATATGTATGACAGCTGATAGGTTGTCTTGTATCCCAGCAGTAGAAGTTGCTCATTTCCTGTCCTAATCTTTCCTTGTTAGTTCACAAAGATATGCACACATTTTGTGTTGCAGTCTATCACCACAGTGGAAATAAGACAGATAAGGTCACAAATTATGGACAGTCAGTGGATCTACTACATCAGCAGTGACATAAGCTCTGATGTACTTCACCACCTGGAGCATTCATGCAAGACAGCTAATTAAATGGCAACTGGACATTAAAACACACCAGAAGTCATTTGGCACACCTGTTAATTTACATAATACAAAACATTTAGGCTTACTATAATAATGCTTTTTTAATTGTAATTTCATTTTCAGTCAAATACATTTTTTTTTTATTTTATCAAATTGTTTTTGTTTTAGATAATTTTACAAAAGTGTAGATTGCTGTTGCCTTATATGTGATAGGAATATGAATTCTGTTAAGCTTTTCCTGAGATGAGTGAAGTTTAATACATTTAATTAACCTTGAGTAATCTGATTGGTTAGCTAGTCCTCACATCCTTTTCAGCTACAACCTTGTCACAGATGCAGCTGGAGTAAGACACAACATAGTAGATTTGTTTGCATTGGAAATTTTAGAGAAATAGAATTTTACCAAGTGTTTACACAGACTGCACAGATACAATAACATTCAAGCACAACATGACGAAGTTACATACAACGGAATATTAAGACATGACAGAACTGCAACCATTTTAATGTTAAATCACCAGAACAGTAGTATATTTAGTATTATAACACCTGACACACCACTATATCTGAGATAAGAAATGAAAGGGAAAAAAATAGTTACATAATCCTAAGTTTTGGCTTTACAGTTATTCATTTATCTATTCTAAATTATCAGTTCTTTCAAAAGATAAGTCTATTGTGATAAAACATTTTAACGGATACACAAAACACTGATCCTCAAATCATCAGTCTTAAAAGAACTAATCTCAAAATACCATAAATAAAGCAAAAATACGATTTTTTTTTTTGCTGGGGATAAAACCCCCCTTGCAACCCACATGTGATACATACATATATATATATATATATATATATATATATATATATATATATATATATATGTATATATATATTTATAAATATGTATATATATATATGAGAGCCCTTCATTTGTTCGAACTTTCAAATGTTCGAAACTCATATGGCCGACACCATATGAGCAAACGTTTGAAAGGCCGACAAATGATAGCAGAGATCCCGCTACAGTGCAGGACTGGGAGATTTCCATTTCCTGCACTGTAGTGTGATCTCGGAATGAGAATATTTAAGTAGCAGGGGGTGTGGGGGGTGCAGGGGGGCTTGCTCCCCTTGCATAACAGTTTTACTGTGTTTACAGGTAGGTAAATGGTGCTGTTTCAGGATGTCGTTCTTTCGGAATGTCGATCATATGGTGTCAGCATTCTGAACGGTCAACATTCTGAAGTAGACCCATATATATATATATATATATATATATATATATATATATATATATAAGAATCCATAGACATACTGTTTGGCAGTCAAAGATATGCACTTGAATAAAATGTGTATAAAACAAAAAGACAAAACCAAGGTGATCGCCAGGCTGACCATCATAAAAGTCTTCTTTAATAAAAGTCTTCTTTAATAAAAATGAGAAATAAAATCTTGAAATGGCAGGATAAGTGCTTTGGGGTTAAATCCTTCTTTAGGTCTGCCATTAGAACTTAAAGTGAAACATTGTTGAAGCTGACAAGTCAAAGTTGCCCCTTTCAGACACTGCCTTCTTGTTATCCAATCAGTGTCTGCCACCCGAATCTACACCCCTACACACGAACACACACACACACACACACACACACACACGTATAGATCACATTACAGAGGAGAAATGGCAAAATTCCACTCTCGTCTGTGCCACAATCTCCCACAAGCAAATTCTGACATTTTATTCTGAAATGAAAGTCACATATGTCTTCAACATAGTGAGCATTTACTGAAATAAATGTAACCTCTGTCTCTATGGGCTATGTTAGTATCCCTCGTATGACCTATAGTGCCTTAGTGGCCACAAAATGAAATTTGTATTTTTCTGTGTTACCATGTTTAATATGTCAGTCTTAATATAGAATATTTATTTTTATATACTTTGCTATAAAATAGAGGATTATGATTGGATCTCTGATTATTACCAAGTTGTCGAACATTTGAAAGATTGATGTCAAGAAATTCACCTTAAGGGCAAAGCATAGGGGGTGATTCATGATATTCTTGTTGAGAAAATCTAACAATCTGGATTATAATTGGAAAGACCTGATCATAATTCTCTGTAGTGCATGAAGCACTGCAATTATGCTCCAAAGGCATAAAAAAGATTAGTTAGTTAAACACCTTTCTGATGACAGAAAAGTGCTCAACAAGATTTTGTTAAAGAACCCTAAGCACTGTTAAACTCAGATTTCATACTGAAGATTGACACTGGAGAGTGCTAGCTGGCAATGAAAAGTGGCACAAGGTAAAACAGCTTTAAAAGACGTTAGATTATTTAATCTGTCACACGTATAACAAAATGTATGGCAGAATGAAGTGGATAACAGCTTTTAAAGTGTTTATTTTTCATAAGGAACTTTGTTTCTGCATGCTGTCTGACACTGCTAAAGTGTTTTATTGCATTTCAAAAGCTTTGAAAGCTAGCAAAATACTTCAGGCTCCTACACTTGTTTCTTTTCTTTTTTTTCATTAAACTGGTAGTACATGGAGCAGATAAAGGTACAAATACTATAAACAATTATGATCAGACCTCACCAATCATAACCATTATTATGTGTTCTCAACATGGATGCCAAGATTCACCTCTCAAGTTTCGCTCTTCAGGTGAATTTCTTGTCATCCATGTCTCGAGCATATAAGAAGTCTAAGTTCCAACCATCCATATTTAATGAAACCTTAGCTAAAGTAAACTGGGAACCCATCAAATCCCTACCACTTAATGAGGCTGTTGAAATTTTTAACTCATAAAACTCAAAAACGAAAAACAAACCAAAAATGAAACACTGGCAACTAGTTCAGGCAAATAAAATGGTAGACTCCAGATGAAATAAGTGTATTTAATGAATAAAATAAAGCACTTTTCATCCAGTATATTAACTTGAACTCTTTCAGATAAAAAACAAGTACAAATTAGAGTTTTAAGTAGCCCTCCCAGTTCTCCCATGCGATTGTTCAGTAGTAAGCTCTTCAAGGAACATCACAACAATACCATCCAAGGTCATTCTTCACTGTTAAATAGGCATAAAAACATTATACAAAGTCTCATTTATTTAACCTATGTAAAATATTATTTAAAAAAGCATTTTATAAAACACATATATTAAAATATATTATGCAACACATTTTAGGACATTTATCTCCTCAAGTTTTTCAGTTTTAGCATGCAGTGAATTGAGCACGTCATACAATCCTGGGGTAATATATGCATTCAAGCGGATTTGCCACAGTAATTCTGACTGTTCAAGAACTACTGTTAGGGGTCCACCCCTTGGGTCAGTGTAAACTTGTTCTATTACCCGGAATTTGAAAGTGTGGTTAGCGTTTCTGCTTACATGTCTAGCTAGTGCATTCTCTGTTTTGTTTTTTGAAATGTTATACGTGTGTTCGTAAATCCTATCTTTTAATGATCTCTCATGAGAGAGTCGAATCTCTCTAATGGGCACTTGACCAGCTATGAATCTTCCACTTCAGTACTTTCTGATACAGCCAGAGAACTTGGTAAGCAGCTGCATTTAGCAGGAGGGGCTGCCAGTACAGAAGTGAGCATAGACCCTCCTCAACTGTATTATGCTAGACAGGAATTAAGTTTACACCAACAAGAACTGAATCATGATTTGCATGCAGTAAGAAACACTCCGAGGCTTAATGGGGATCCCATGTTGAAAGAATGGCTTGCAGCACCTATCAACTTTAAGCAACCTATTCCTTGCTCAACATCAGATCATCCGGCTGGAGGCAACACTGTCCCTATTTCTACTAACTTGGCAATATATGACAAACTACTCAAATACAAAAAAATTATGCTTGGCGATGGAATACTTTGAAGAATGTATTCAGTTAAAAATAGTCACAAAAGGACTACAAATTTGTCAGTACCCAACAGGATTAGTGCCAGACTCTAACTTTCACAAGGACTTGATTAAATTATTTAATCAACAGGGTTTGGATCTCCTAACCCTCATGATAAAGCACTAGCAAATAATGGCCAAAGAAATAGCAGAGGATGTCCAGAGGCTTGATGAAGAGATTTGTGGACATACCAACTTTCCAAGATATAAATATGACTACAACAGAATATTTCATAGTATGGACCTATACAATGGCAAACTAAAAACAACAAAAATTAAAAAAACTTAATCGCGATCACTTACAATATGAAAAAGGCACTACTTTTCCAAGCCCACCTCCTTCACAAATATGGAATCCAGAAGTAAACGCCCACGCCATGCATATGCATGAATTGGAGGCAGGAAATGATGTAAACAACCTTCCTACAACTACTGAATGTAATGTAATGGAAGACATAGGTGAAGGAACATCAAATGAAGCATGGGGAAATGGAACCATAAGTCAAAGGAAACGTATTTGCAACCTAAACCAAAACCAAGGATATATAATGAATAACAACTATGTACACCAAAATATGAACTTCCAGCAACAAAACCAACAAATCATTCATCAAGGCAACAATGATACAGCCTTCAACAATCAGGGTTTTACCACTGCCAAACAACAGACGAAAAACAAGAGGAAGGCACACAAGAAGTGGAGGTAAATAAAACACAGGACTGTGATATAGTACAGAACTGTGCAATTGTAAAAAAAATATTGAAGGTGATTTTCTTATTTACAACTATTCATCCTTTGTGATACCTCCAGAATTGGTAGAACTTTTAGCAAAAGGTTTAACATTTATTCCTGCACAAAGAATGGACTTAGCTAAAACTATTGTGGACTTGAAAATATTTCTAAGAAAACTGAATTTAAATGTAATTTTAGGCAATAAAAATGCTGAACCTAACCCCTTCTTTGTACACAGTATGTTTAACCCTCCTCTACATGCAACATTACATGCATTTGAAAAAGTGTGCAAGCTTGACATTCGTGATTATGCAATAGAAGAACAGGACATAAGAGAAACATGAGTAAAAATGAATGGGAGATTCTAAACTTATTAAAAACAGCTCAGGTAAGGGTGATGAAACCCGATAAAGGTGTGGGGGGGGGGTTAATATTTATGGACCTGGATGACTATGAGAACAGAATAGAAAACTTATTAGACACTGAAGCTTATGAGAAAGTGTTTTTGAATCAGTTCAATATTGCTAGCCAATGCATTAAAATGTACATTAATGACGTGTTTATAGAAGGGAAAATAGATCTAGAAATGTACAATTATATGAACATCTTGGCTCCTTTGACACCAGTCATCTTTGGAGTACCGAAGATCCATAAATTTTTACAGAATCCCCCACTGAGACCAATCGTTGATGGAAGAAATTCCATCGCATATCCCAGTGCTAAAATTGTAGACAGCATACTGAAGAAATATGTATCAACTGAATATCAAATATGGAAGGACTCATGGTCATTCCTAGAGAAAATCACCTTACTTGAATACAATAATGATTACAACTTTCTAACAGTAGATGTGAAAGACCTTTATATCTCTATCCCCCACTCATTGGGTACTGAATGGGTATCTACCATGATGAAAAGGAAAGGGGCCCCCAATACAGAAATACATCTAGTGGAGGAATTATTAGACATTGTCTTGACCAACAATTTAATTTTTTTCAAAAATAAGTATTACTTACAGAAAACTGAAGTGGCCATGGGTTCCCCATGTGGAGCCAGTTTTGCTAATTGTCATGGCCTACTGGGAGCATGAATATATTTTTGGTAACATTGAAATGGCTAACCATATATTTTTCTTTACCCATTACCTGGATGATATATTCATGATAATCAAAGGAAACGTAATGGTAGCTAGTGAATTGGTGAATTAGTTTAATACCACTACTAACCTTTTACAATTCACATTTACTTATAATAACCAAGAAATCCCTTATTTTGGATATACTCCTCAGGAAAGCCAGCAAGACAGAATATAATGCAAAAATATACAGAAAAAGCACATATTCAGACACCTTTTTGCATTATTCAAGTGCTCACCCCTTTCTCCAAAAAAGATCAGTGGTGAAAGGGCAACTAGTAGGAGCAGCTAGAATGGTAACCATTGATTTAGAATTTGAACATTAGTGTATTAATTTAAAGCACGTTTCAAAAGACAGCCTATCCTACAACTTTACTGAATGAGTTAATAGTAGAAGTTACAAACAAAAGATCCACTGTTTTTTATAAACCTATATAGGGGGGCGAACAAACACAAGATAATCTAGAAATCAGAGAAGCAGCCTAAAATATTGATGCAGAAAACTCAGCTAGCATTCATTTCAAAACTGCACTTGTCATAACGTTTAGCCTTGAAGCCAATAGTGTCAGAAACATGCTAAATAAAAATTGGAATTTATTATTGGACAACAGGGAAATAATGGGCAAACTTAGCACAAGCCCCAAAATTATATTCAGGAAAGGGAAGAACTTGAAAAACTTATTGGAGGTTAGGAGATCCACCATAATTAAAAATCCCGGAATGTTTAATGTCTTAGCTGCCCATACTGCAAATACATACAGGAAGGACCAAGTGTAGAAATTAATGGCAAAGTTTTGAAAAGCAGTAATAGATATAATTGCCAGTCTAAAATGGTACTTTATCTTGCTTTATGCCAACTATGTCCTTCCTTCTATGTAGGAAGGACAGAAAGTAAATTAAAAGATAGGATTTATGAACATGCGTATAACATTTCAAAAAACAAGACAGAGAATGCACTAGCTAGACATGTAAGCACAAAACCTAACCACACTTTCAAATTCTGGGGAATAGAACAAGTTTACACTGACCCAAGAGGTGGACCCCTAACAGTAATTCTTGAACAGTCAGAATTACTGTGACAAATCCACTTGAATGCATATATTACCCCAGGATTTAATGACATGTGCTCAATTCATTGCATGCTAAAATTGAAAAACTTGAGGAGATAAACATTCTAAAATATGCTCTATAATATGGTTTAATATATGTGTTTTATAATTTTTTTTAAAAAAACATTTTACATAGGTTAAATAATTGAGACTTTTTATAATGTTTTTATACCTATTTAACAGTGAAGAATGACCTTGGATGGTATTGTTGTGATGTTCCTTTAAGAGCTTACTACTGAACAATCGCATGGGAGAACTGGAAGGGTTACTCAAAACTCTAATTTGTACTTGTTTTTTATCTGAAGAAGTTCAAGTTAATATACTGGACAAAAAGTGCTTTATTTTATTCATTAAATACACTTATGTCATCTGGAGTCTACCATTTTATTTGCCTGAACCAGTTGCCAGTGTTTCATTTTTGGTTCATTTTTGAATTCCTTAACTCAACATTCTTAGACATCTGAAATAGGCAAGCACGCACCTACCAAAAATAAATAAAATATTACCATGCAAGCTGGCTCTCAGAATCCATCAAAGAAGTCATGTCCATGAGGGATAAAATCTGGAAAGCATGGCAGAAAAACAAAGACTTCAACTCTATTACAATACAAGCAACTCCGTAACCAGACAAAACAACTAATAACCAGTGATAAAAAAGCCTACTACCTCCACCTACAAAGCCAACATAAAAATAATCCCAAAAAATATTGGTCCTCCATCAACCAGCTATTACACCCAGGCTCTCAAAGCAATCTATCAGCTAATCCAGACAAACCCCCTACCAAACTTGCTACCCTCTTCAATTCCTACTTCATTGACACCATAGCTAACTTAACCACCACCTTTCCTATGGTTAACACCATCACAGCCTAGACAGCTGATGTCCAAATCATCCCAGAAAACAATCCTACCCTTGACTACAACTTAAACTTCGCCCCCATACCCACTGCCACAATAAAAACACTTTTACTTAAGCTAAAACCCTGTACTCTGACCCCTGACAATCTACCCCCACACTTCCTGCAGCTAGCTGCAAACTCTATAGCTTATCCCATCAGCATACTCATTAACAGATCGATTAAAGAATCCCTTGTCCCAGACATCTGGAAAAAAGCATACATTCTTCCCTTACACAGAGGTCGCATCAACACAGACACCACAAACTTTTGAACCATAGCAATTCTTTCACCCCTCTCTAAAATACTGGAAAAATGCAGTCATGCCCAACTCCTCAACCACCTGCTTGAAAACCAAATTCTATCACCCGCTCAGCATGGTTTCAGACCAGGGCACAGAACCACTACCGCCCTCCTCACCTGTCTTGATACAGTTAACTGGGCACAGGATTCTGGTAAAATAATTGCTTGTTTTCCTCGACCTCTCCAAAGCTTTCGATACCACTTCCCACACTGTCCTCCTCTTGAAACTATCCACCTTCCACATTTCCCCATCTACCCTACAATAGTTCAATAGCTATCTCTCTAATTGGCAGCAATCTACCAAATGGCAACAATCTTACTCTCCCTTCCTCAATACTTCTACAGGGGTACCCCAAGGATCCATACTTGATCCTCTCTTATTTATCATCTTTATTAACAACTTTCACTCCACTTTCCCCACAATGTTCAGTAATCCAGTATGCTGATGACTCTACAATAACATACACTGCAAATTCCAGCTCTGAACTCCAGCTAATCTCCCAGAATGCCCTTGCCTCTACTGATTCTTGGATGCTTAACAATCATCTTGCCCTAAATTCGGCAAAAAAAAAAAAAAACTAGCAATTAATTTTTACCCCTAAGAAAACCATTCCCCTAGATAAAAAAAAAATCTTCACTATACAAGCCCAAGACAATAACACTATAGAAGTTATCCCACACACTAAATTACTAGGCATTATTATAGATGAAAACCTTAACTTTGACCTACACATAAACAATAACATAAAAAACACACCAAAAGCTCAGTATGCTCTACAGTCACCAACACTTTCTTAGCCTCGCTACTAGAAAATCCTTGCAACTACCTTTTCATTACCCCCTCTCCTTTATGGTGCCCCTCTCCTCATTAATATCCAAAATTCTACAAAACCCAAACTTGAAATGTGTTACAACAGACTAGCCAAATTTGCCACCAAGGCCAAATTCCCGTCCCACCGCTATAACTCACTGAAACAATTAAGGTGGCTGGAACTCCCCCACCATCTCTCATTCACCCAACTAACTACAGCACGCAAAATAATCTACAGACCCACAGACTGTCCTGCTCTCTCAACTCTATTTGCCAAATATCAACCCAGAAGGTGACTAAGATCTGAAAATCTACTTCTAAAAGTTGAAAAGCCCACCTTACCTGCTAGTCGACTTCTCTACTCCTTCACCATCGCCAAACTATGGAACTCACTTCCACCTTCTATAAGAAACACAGGCAGCACCACCACCTTCAAACAAATACTGAAAAGTCATTTCAACTCTTCCTGGCTATGTACCTGCTTTATAACCTAACCTCTGCCTTCTCCTTATATGATAACTAAACTCCTATGCTTTTTTCTCCGGCTGACTGATGACACTTTCTCAATATTTATAATTTTTTTCATCACTTGTTGATACAGGTATAATAATGCTGATTAATATATCTCTGTTTATACCTCTCTGATTGAGTTCATCTGGCAACCAACTAAATATCTACTTCTAAGTATATATTCTGTATATATTACTCTAATCAAACCAACTAGATTCCTGCTTTTGTGTATATATTCTTTATATATTAGTTTAATCAAGCCAACTAAATTCCTGGTTTTATGTATATATTCAGCATATATTACTGTAATCACTATGTG